>NW_027514602.1:0-68517 GCF_048772815.1 Callospermophilus lateralis
ATATAGGAGAGAACAGAGTGAAACCTAAATATAAAAATTGCTACTGTAGACGAATGCTTCAACCTAGAAGAACAAAATTTGTGGAGCCAAGTGGGATTTGGATACCGATCATTACCACCATGTATCATCAACATTGGGTGACAAAATATTTGCTGGTATTTCGGAAACTCGTTATTTCTTGGAAGCTTGGCAACCCCTTTCAATGAAAGTCATTTTCCACAGTCTCTGCTTAGGGCTACATGAAGTGGAAACAAATCATAGACACAAAACTGAGAACTCCTTTACATTGCCTAGTTTCAAAGAGCTACTACAAACCATATTGGATTTAGAGTTCCAAATTCATCTATCTATATAGCAGAAAACAGAGTGAAACCTAAACATAAAAACTGCTACTGTAGACGAACGCTTCAACCAAGAAGAACAAAATTTGGTGATCCAAGTGGGATTTGTGAACTGATCATTACCACCAAGTGTCATCAAGATTGCTTGAAAAAATATTTGCTGGTATTTCGGAAACCCGTTATTTCTTAGAAGCTTGGCAACCCCACTCAATGAAAGTGCTTTTCCACAGTCTGTTCCTAGGGGTACTTGAAGAGGAAACAAACCCGAGAGTCAATACTGAGAACTCCTTTATTTTGTCCAGTTTCAAAGAGCTACTACAAACCATGTTGGATTTAGAGTTCCAAATTCATCTATCTATATAGGAGAGAACAGTGTGAAACCCAAACATAAAAACTGCTACTGTACCGAACACTTCAACCTAGAAGAACAAAATTTGGTGAGCCAAGTGGGATTTGTGGACTTATCAATACCACCACGTATCATCAAGATTGGGTGAAAAAATATTTGCTGGTATTTCGGAAATTCGTAATTTTTTGGAAGCTTGGCAACCCATCTCAATGAAAGTGCTTTTCCAAAGTCTCTGCTTAGGGCTACTTGAGGCGGAAACAAATCATAGAGACAAAATGAGAGTTCCTTTATTTTTTCAAGGTTCAAAGAGCTACTACAAACCATGTTGGATTTAGAGTTCCAAATTCATCTATGTATATAGGAGAGAACAGAGTGAAACCTAAAAATAAAAACTGCTACTGAAAACGAACGCTTCAACCTAGAAGAACAAAATTTGGTGAGCCAAGTGGGATTTGTGGACTGATCATTACCACCAAATGTCATCAAGATTGCGTGAAAAAATATTTGCTGGTATTTCGGAAACTCGTTATTTCTTAGAAGCTTGCAACCCCACTCAAAGAAAGTGCTTTTCCACAGTCTGTTTCTAGGGGTACTTGAAGATTAAACAAACCATAGAGACAAAACTGAGAACTCCTTTATTTGGTCAAGTTTCAAAGAGCTACTACAAACCATGTTGGATTTAGAGTTCCAAATTCATCTATCTATATAGGAGAGAACAGAGTGTAACCTAAACATAAAAACTGCTACTGTAAACGAACGCTTCAACCTAGAAGAACAAAATTTGGTGAGCCAAATGGGATTTGTGGACTTGTCAATACCACCACGTATCATCAAGATTGGGTAAAAAAATATTTGCTGGTATTTCGGAAACTCGTAATTTCTTGGAAGCTTGTCAACCCCCCTCAATGAAAGTGCTTTTCCACAGTCTCTGCTTAGGGCTACTTGAAGCGGAAACAAATCATAGAGACAAAACTGAGAACTCCTTTATTTTCTCAAGTTTCAAAGAGCTACTACAAACCATATTGGATTTAGAGTTCCAAATTCATCTATCTATATAGGAGAGAACAGAGTGAAACCTAAATATAAAAATTGCTACTGTAGACGAACGCTTCAACCTAGAAGAACAAAATTTTGTGAGCCAAGTGCGATTTTGTACCGATCTTCACCACCAAGTATCATCAAGATTGGTTGAATAAATATTTGCTGGTAATTCGGAAAGTCGTTATTTCTTAGAAGCTTGGCAAAACCTCTCAATGAAAGTGCTTTTCCACAGTCTCTGCTTAGGGCGACTTGAAGCGAAAACAAATCATAGAGACAAAATGAGAACTCCTTTATTTTGTCAAGGTTCAAAGAGCCACTACAAACCATGTTGGATTTAGAGTTCCAAATTCATCTATCTATATAGCAGCGAACAGAGTGAAACCTAAACATAAAAACTGCTACTGTAAACGAACGCTTCAAACTAGAAGAACAAATTTTGGTGAGCCAAGTGGGATTTTTGGACTTGTCATTACCACCACGTATCATCAAGATTGGTTGAAAAAATATTTGCTGGTATTTCGGAAACTCGTAATTTCTTGGAAGCTTGGCAACCCCTCTCAATGAAAGTGCTTTTTCACAGTCTCTGCTTAGGGCTACTTGAAGCGGAAACAAATCATAGAGACAAAATGAGAACTCCTTTATTTTGTCAAGGTTCAAAGAGCCACTACAAACCATGTTGGATTTAGTGTTCCAAATTCATCTATCTATATAGGAGAGAACAGAGTGAAACCTAAACATAAAAACTGCTACTGTAGACGAACGCTTCAACCTAGAAGAACAAAATTTGGTGAGCCAAGTGGGAATTGTGGACTGATCATTACCACCAAGTGTCATCAAGATTGCGTGAAAAAATATTTGCTGTTATTTCGGAAACTAGGGATTTCTTAGAAGCTTGGCAATCCCTCTCAAGGAAAGTGCTTTTCCACAGTCACTGCTAAGGACTACTTGAAGCGGAAAGAAATCATAGAGACAAAACTGAGAACTCCTTTATTTTGTCAAGTTTCAAAGAGCTACTACAAACCATGTTGGATTTAGAGTTCCAAATTCATCTATCCATATAGGAGAGAACAGAGTGAAACCTAAATATAAAAATTGCTACTGTAGACAAACGCTTCAACCTAGAAGAACAAAATTTGGTGAGCCAAGTGGGATTTGTGTACTAATCATCACCACCAAGTATCATCAAGGTTGGGTGAAAAAATATTTGCTGGTATTTCGGAAACTCGTTATTTCTTGGAAGCTTGGCAACCCATCTCAATGAAAGTGCATATCCACCGTCTGTGTCTAGGGCTACTTGAAGAGGAAACAAACCATAGAGACAAAACAGAGAACTCCTTTATTTTTGTCAAGTTTCAAAGAGCCACTACAAACCATGTTGGATTTAGAGTTTCAAATTCATCTATCTATATAGCAGAGAACAGAGTGAAAAATAAACATAAAAACTGCTACTCTAGACGAACGCTTCAACGAAGAAGAACAAAATTTGGTGATCCAAGTGGGATTTGTGAACTGATCATTACCACCAAGTGTCATCAAGATTGCGTGAAAAAATATTTGCTGGTATTTCAGAAACTCGTTATTTCTTAGAAGCTTGGCAACCCCACTCAATGAAAGTGCTTTTCCACAGTCTGTTCCTAGGGGTACTTGAAGAGGAAACAAACCATAGAGACAAAACTGAGAACTCCTTTATTTTGTCAAGTTTCAAAGAGCTACTACAAACCATGTTGGATTTAGAGTTCCAAATTCATCTATCTATATAGGAGAGAACAGAGTGAAGCCTAAAAATAAAAACTGGTACTGAAAACGAACGCTTCAACATAGAAGAACAAAATTTGGTGAGTCAAGTGGAATTTGTGAACCGATCGTAAACCCCAAGTATCATCAAGATTGGGTGAATAAATATTTGCTGGTATTTCGGAAACTCGTAATTTGTTGGAACCTTGGCAACAACTCTCAAGGAAAGTGCTTTTCCACAGTCACTGCTTAGGGCTACTTGAAGCGGAAACAAATCATAGAGAAAAAACTGAGAACTCCTTTATTTTGTCAAGTTTCAAAGAGCTACTACAAACCATGTTGGATTTAGAGTTCCAAATTCATCTATCTATATAGGAGAGAACAGAGTGAAACCTAAATATAAAAATTGCTACTGTAGACGAATGCTTCAACCTAGAAGAACAAAATTTGTGGAGCCAAGTGGGATTTGGATACCGATCATTACCACCATGTATCATCAACATTGGGTGACAAAATATTTGCTGGTATTTCGGAAACTCGTTATTTCTTGGAAGCTTGGCAACCCCTTTCAATGAAAGTCATTTTCCACAGTCTCTGCTTAGGGCTACATGAAGTGGAAACAAATCATAGACACAAAACTGAGAACTCCTTTACTTTGCCTAGTTTCAAAGAGCTACTACAAACCATATTGGATTTAGAGTTCCAAATTCATCTATCTAAATAGCAGAAAACAGAGTGAAACCTAAACATAAAAACTGCTACTGTAGACGAACGCTTCAACCAAGAAGAACAAAATTTGGTGATCCAAGTGGGATTTGTGAACTGATCATTACCACCAAGTGTCATCAAGATTGCTTGAAAAAATATTTGCTGGTATTTCGGAAACCCGTTATTTCTTAGAAGCTTGGCAACCCCACTCAATGAAAGTGCTTTTCCACAGTCTGTTCCTAGGGGTACTTGAAGAGGAAACAAACCAGAGAGACAATACTGAGAACTCCTTTATTTTGTCCAGTTTCAAAGAGCTACTACAAACCATGTTGGATTTAGAGTTCCAAATTCATCTATCTATATAGGAGAGAACAGTGTGAAACCCAAACATAAAAACTGCTACTGTACCGAACACTTCAACCTAGAAGAACAAAATTTGGTGAGCCAAGTGGGATTTGCGGACTTATCAATACCACCACGTATCATCAAGATTGGGTGAAAAAATATTTGCTGGTATTTCGGAAATTCGTAATTTTTTGGAAGCTTGGCAACCCCTCTCAATGAAAGTGCTTTTCCAAAGTCTCTGCTTAGGGCTACTTGAGGCGGAAACAAATCATAGAGACAAAATGAGAGTTCCTTTATTTTTTCAAGGTTCAAAGAGCTACTACAAACCATGTTGGATTTAGAGTTCCAAATTCATCTATGTATATAGGAGAGAACAGAGTGAAACCTAAAAATAAAAACTGCTACTGAAAACGAACGCTTCAACCTAGAAGAACAAAATTTGGTGAGCCAAGTGGGATTTGTGGACTGATCATTACCACCAAGTGTCATCAAGATTGCGTGAAAAAATATTTGCTGGTATTTCGGAAACTCGTTATTTCTTAGAAGCTTGCAACCCCACTCAAAGAAAGTGCTTTTCCACAGTCTGTTTCTAGGGGTACTTGAAGATTAAACAAACCATAGAGACAAAACTGAGAACTCCTTTATTTGGTCAAGTTTCAAAGAGCTACTACAAACCATGTTGGATTTAGAGTTCCAAATTCATCTATCTATATAGGAGAGAACAGAGTGTAACCTAAACATAAAAACTGCTACTGTAAACGAACGCTTCAACCTAGAAGAACAAAATTTGGTGAGCCAAATGGGATTTGTGGACTTGTCAATACCACCACGTATCATCAAGATTGGGTAAAAAAATATTTGCTGGTATTTCGGAAACTCGTAATTTCTTGGAAGCTTGTCAACCCCCCTCAATGAAAGTGCTTTTCCACAGTCTCTGCTTAGGGCTACTTGAAGCGGAAACAAATCATAGAGACAAAACTGAGAACTCCTTTATTTTCTCAAGTTTCAAAGAGCTACTACAAACCATATTGGATTTAGAGTTCCAAATTCATCTATCTATATAGGAGAGAACAGAGTGAAACCTAAATATAAAAATTGCTACTGTAGACGAACGCTTCAACCTAGAAGAACAAAATTTTGTGAGCCAAGTGCGATTTTGTACCGATCTTCACCACCAAGTATCATCAAGATTGGTTGAATAAATATTTGCTGGTAATTCGGAAAGTCGTTATTTCTTAGAAGCTTGGCAAAACCTCTCAATGAAAGTGCTTTTCCACAGTCTCTGCTTAGGGCGACTTGAAGCGAAAACAAATCATAGAGACAAAATGAGAACTCCTTTATTTTGTCAAGGTTCAAAGAGCCACTACAAACCATGTTGGATTTAGAGTTCCAAATTCATCTATCTATATAGCAGCGAACAGAGTGAAACCTAAACATAAAAACTGCTACTGTAAACGAACGCTTCAAACTAGAAGAACAAATTTTGGTGAGCCAAGTGGGATTTTTGGACTTGTCATTACCACCACGTATCATCAAGATTGGTTGAAAAAATATTTGCTGGTATTTCGGAAACTCGTAATTTCTTGGAAGCTTGGCAACCCCTCTCAATGAAAGTGCTTTTTCACAGTCTCTGCTTAGGGCTACTTGAAGCGGAAACAAATCATAGACACAAAATGAGAACTCCTTTATTTTGTCAAGGTTCAAAGAGCCACTACAATCCATGTTGGATTTAGTGTTCCAAATTCATCTATCTATATAGGAGAGAACAGAGTGAAACCTAAACATAAAAACTGCTACTGTAAACGAACACTTCAACCTAGAAGAACAAAATTTGGTGAGCCAAGTGTGATTTGTGGACTTGTCAATACCACCACGTATCATCAAGATTGGGTGAGTAAATATTTGCTGAAAATTCGGAAACTCGTTATTTCTTAGAAGCTTGTCAACCCCTCTCAATGAAAGTGCTTTTCCACAGTCTCTGCTTAGGGCTACTTGAAGCGAAAACAAATCATAGAGACAAAACTGAGAACTCCTTTATTTTCTCAAGTTTCAAAGAGCTACTACAAACCATGTTGGATTTAGAGTTCCAAATTCATCTATGTATATAGGAGAGAACAGAGTGAAACCTAAAAATAAAAACTGCTACTGAAAACGAACGTGTCAACATAGAAGAACAAAATTTGGTGAGTCAAGTGGAACTTGTGAACTGATCGTAAACACCAAGTATCATCAAGATTGGGTGAAAAAATATTTGCTGGTATTTCGGAAACTCGTAATTTCTTGGAAGCTTGGCAAACGCTCTCAATGAAAGTGCGTATCCACCGTATGAGCCTAGGGCTACTTGAAGAGGAAACAAACATAAAGACAAAACAGAGAACTCCTTTATTTTGTCAAGTTTCAAAGAGCCACTACAAACCATGTTGGATTTAGAGTTCCAAATTTATCTATCTATATAGCAGAGAACAGAGTGAAACCTAAACATAAAAACTGCTACTGTAAACGAACGCTTCAAACTAGAAGAACAAAATTTGGTGAGCCAAGTGGGATTTGTGGACTTGTCATTACCACCACGTATCATCAAGTTCTGTGAAAAAATATTCGCTGGTATTTCGGAAACTCGTAATTTCTTGGAAGCTTGGCAACCCCTCTCAATGAAAGTGCTTTTTCACAGTCTCTGATAGGGCTAGTTGAAGCGGAAACAAATCATAGAGACAAAATGAGAACTCCTTTATTTTGTCAAGGTTCAAAGAGCTACTACAAACCATGTTGGATTTAGAGTTCCAAATTCATCTATCTATATAGGAGAGAACAGAGTGAAGCCTAAAAAGAAAAACTGCTACTGAAAACGAACGCTTCAACATAGAAGAACAAAATTTGGTGAGTCAAGTGGGATTTGTGAACCGATCGTAAACACCAAGTATCATCAAGATTGGGTGAAAAAATATTTGCTGGTATTTCGGAAACTCGTAATTTGTTGGAACCTTGGCAACAACTCTCAAGGAAAGTGCTTTTCCACAGTCACTGCTTAGGGCTACTTGAAGCGGAAACAAATCATAGAGAAAAAACTGAGAACTCCTTTATTTTGTCAAGTTTCAAAGAGCTACTACAAACCATGTTGGATTTAGAGTTCCAAATTCATCTATCTATATAGGAGAGAACAGAGTGAAACCTAAATATAAAAATTGCTACTGTAGACGAATGCTTCAACCTAGAAGAACAAAATTTGGTGAGCCAAGTGGGATTTGGATACCGATCATTACCACCATGTATCATAAAAATTGGGTGACAAAATATTTGCTGGTATTTCGGAAACTCGTTATTTTTTGGAAGCTTGGCAACCCCTTTCAATGAAAGTGCTTTTCCACAGTCTCTGCTTAGGGCTACATGAAGCGGAAACAAATCATAGAGACAAAACTGAGAACTCCTTTACTTTGTCTAGTTTCAAAGAGCTACTACAAACCATATTGGATTTAGAGTTCCAAATTCATCTATCCATATATGAGAGAACATAGTGAAACCTAAATATAAAAACTGCTACTGTAGACGAACGCTTCAACCTAGAAGAACAAAATTAGGTGAGCCAAGTGGGAATTGTGGACTGATCATTACCACCAAGTGTCATCAAGATTGCTTGAAAAAATATTTGCTGGTATTTCGGAAACTCGTTATTTCTTAGAAGCTTTGCAACCCCTCTCAAGGAAAGTGCTTTTCCACAGTCACTGCTAAGGACTACTTGAAGCGGAAAAAATCATAAAGACAAAACTGAGAACTCCTTTATTTTGTCAAGTTTCAAAGAGCTACTACAAACCATGTTGGATTTAGAGTTCCAAATTCATCTATCCATATAGGAGAGAACAGAGTGAAACCTAAATATAAAAATTGCTACTGTAGACGAACGCTTCAACCTAGAAGAACAAAATTTGGTGAGCCAAGTGGGATTTGTGGACTTGTCATTACCACCAAGAATCATCAAGTTTGGGTGAAAAAATATTTGCTGGTAATTTGGAAACTCCTTATTTCTTAGAAGCTTGGCAACCCCTCTCAATGAAAGTGCTTTTCCACAGTCTCTGCTTAGGGCTACTTGAAGCGGAAACAAATCATAGAGAAAAAACTGAGAACTCCTTTATTTTGTCAAGTTTCAAAGAGCTACTACAAACCATGTTGGATTTACAGTTCCAAATTCATCTATCCATATAGGAGAGAACAGAGTGAAACCTAAATATAAAAATTGCTACTGTAGACCAACGCTTCAACCTAGAAGAACAAAATTTGGTGAGCCAAGTGGGATTTGTGTACTAATCATCACCACCAAGTATCATCAAGATTGGGTGAAAAAATATTTGCTGGTATTTCGGAAACTCGTTATTTCTTGGAAGCTTGGCAACCCATCTCAATGAAAGTACGTATCAACCGTCTGTGCCTAGGGCTACTTGAAGAGGAAACAAACCATAGAGACAGAACAGAGAACTCCTTTATTTTTGTCAAGTTTCAAAGAGCCACTACAAACCATGTTGGATTTACAGTTCTAAATTCATCTATCTATATAGCAGAGAACAGAGTGAAACCTAAACATAAAAACTGCTACTGTAGACGAACGCTTCAACCAAGAAGAACAAAATTTGGTGATCCAAGTGGGATTTGTGAAGTGATCATTACCACCAAGTGTCATCAAGATTGCGTGAAAGAATATTTGCTGGTATTTCGGAAACTCGTTATTTCTTAGAAGCTTGGCAACCCCACTCAATGAAAGTGCTTTTCCAGAGTCTGTTCCTAGGGGTACTTGAAGAGGAAACAAACCATAGAGACAAAACTGAGAACTCCTTTATTTTGTCAAGTTTCAAAGAGCTACTACAAACCATGTTGAATTTAGAGTTCCAAATTCATCTATCTATATAGGAGAGAACAGAGTGAAACCTAAACATAAAAACTGCTACTGTAAACGAACACTTCATCCTAGAAGAACAAAATTTGCTGAGCCAAGTGGGATTTGTGGACTTGTCAATACCACCACGTATCATCAAGATTGGGTTACAAAATATTTGCTGGTATTTCGGAAACTCGTAATTTCTTGGAAGCTTGGCAACCCCTTTCAATGAAAGTGCTTATCCACAGTCTCTGCTTAGGGCTACATGAAGCGGAAACAAATCATAGAGACAAAATTGAGAACTCTTTTACTTTGTCTAGTTTCAAAGAGCTACTACAAACCATTTTGGATTTAGAGTTCGAAATTCATCTATCCATATATGAGAGAATATAGTGAAACATAAATATAAAAACTGCTACTGTAGACGAACGCTTCAACATAGAAGAACAAAATTTGGTGAGCCAAGTGGGATTTGTGGACTGATCATTACCACCAAGTGTCATCAAGATTGCTTGAAAAAATATTTGCTGGTATTTCGGAATCTCGTGATTTCTTATAAGCTTGGCAAGCCCACTCAATGAAAGTGCTTTTCCACAGTCTGTTCTTAGTGGTACTTGAAGAGGAAACAAACCATAGAGACAAAACTGAGAACTCCTTTATTTTGTCAAGTTTCAAAGAGCTATTACAAACCATGTTGGATTTAGAGTTCCAAATTCATCTATCTATATAGGAGAGAACATAGTGAAACCTAAACATAAAAACAGCTACTGTAAACGAACGCTTCAACCTAGAAGAACAAAATTTGGTGAGCCAAGTGGGATTTGTGTACTTGTCATTACCACCACGTATCATCAAGATTGGGTGAAAAAATATTTGCTGGTATTTCGGAAACTCGTAATTTCTTGGAAGCTTGGCAACCATCTCAATGAAAGTGCTTTTCCACAGTCTCTGCTTAGGGCTACTTGAAGCGGAAACAAATCTTAAAGACAAAACTGAGAACTCCTTTATTTTGTCAAGTTTCAAAGAGCTACTACAAACCATATTGGATTTAGAGTTCCAAATTCATCTATCTATATAGGAGAGAACAGAGTGAAACCTAAATATAAAAAGTGCTACTCTAGACGAACGCTTCAACCTAGAAGAACAAAATTTGGTGAGCCAAGTGGGATTTGTGTACCGATCTTCACCACCAAGAATCATCAAGATTGGGTGAATAAATATTTGCTGGTAATTCGGAAACTCGTTATTTCTTAGAAGCTTGGCAACCCCTCTCAATGAAAGTGCTTTTCCACAGTCTCTGCTTAGGGTTACTTGAAGCGGAAACAAATCATAGAGACAAAACTGAGAACTCCTTTATTTTGTCAAGTTTCAAAGAGCTACTACAAACCATGTTAGATTTAGAGTTCCAAATTCATCTTTCTATATAGGAGAGAATACAGTGAAACCTAAAATAAAAACTGCACTGAAAACAAACGCTTCAACATAGACGAACAAAATTTGGTGAGTCAAGTGGTATTTTTGTACCGATCGTAAACACCATGTAACATCAAGATTGGGTTAAAAAATATTTGCTGGTATTTCGGAAACTCGTAATTTCTTGGAAGCTTGGCAACCCCTCTCAATGAAAGTGCGTCTCCACCGTCTGTGCCTAGGGCTTGTTGAAGAGGAAACAAACCATAGAGACAAAACAGGGAACTCCTTTATTTTGTCAAGTTTCAAAGAGCCACTACAAACCATGTTGGATTTAGAGTTCCAAATTCATCTATCTATATAGCAGAGAACAGAGTGAAACCTAAACATAAAAACTGCTACTGTGGACGAACGCTTCAACAAAGAAGAACACAATTTGGTGAGCCAAGTGGGATTTGCGTACTGATCATTACCACCAAGTATCATCAAGATTGGGTGAAAAAATATTTGCTGGTATTTCGGAAACTCGTATTTTCTTGGAAGCTTGGCAACCCCTCTCAATGAAAGTGCTTTTCTACCGTCTGTGCCTAAGGCTACTTGAAGAGGAAACAAATCATAGAGACAAAACTGAGAACTCCTTTATTTTGTCAAGTTTCAAAGAGCTACTACACACTATGTTGGATTTAGAGTTCCAAATTCTTCTATCTATATAGCAGAGAACAGAGTGAAACCTAAATATAAAAACTGCTACTGTAGACGAACGCTTCAACCTAGAAGAACAAAATTTGGTGAGCCAAGTGGGATTTGTGTACTGATCATTACCACCTAGTGTCATCAAGATTGCGTGAAAAAATATTTGCTGCTATTTCGAAAACTCGTTATTTCTTAGAAGCTTGGCAACCCCACTGAATGAAAGTGCTTTTCCAGAGTCTGTTCCTAGGGGTACTTGAAGAGGAAACAAACCATAGAGACAAAACTGAGAACTCCTTTATTTTGTCAAGTTTCAAAGAGCTACTACAAACCATGTTGGATTTAGAGTTCCAAATTCATTTATCTATATAGCAGAGAACAGAGTGAAACCTAAACATAAAAACTGCTACTGTAAACGAACGCTTCAACGTAGAAGAACAAAATTTGGTGAGCCAGGTGGGATTTGTGGACTTGTCATCAACAAGATTGGGTGAAAAAATATTTGCTGGTATTTCGGAAAATCGTCATTTCTTAGAAGCTTGGCAACCCCTCTCAATGAAAGTGCTTTTCCACAGTCTGTGCCAGGGCTACTTGAAGAGGAAACAAAGCATAGAGACAAAACTGAGAACTCCTTTATTTTGTCAAGTTTCAAAGAGCTACTACACACTATGTTGGATTTAGAGTTCCAAACTCATCTATCTATATAGGAGAGAACAGGGTGAAACCTAAATATAAAAACTGCTACTGTAGACGAACGCTTCAACCTAGAAGAACAAAATTTGGTGAGCCAAGTGGGATTTGTGTACCGATCTTCACCACCAAGTATCATCAAGATTGGATGAATAAATATTTGCTGGTAATTCGGAAAATCGTTATTTCTTAGAAGCTTGGCAACCCCACTCAATGAAAGTGCTTTTCCACAGTCTGTTCCTAGGGGTACTTGAAGAGGAAACAAACCATTGAGACAAAACTGAGAACTCCTTTATTTTGTCAAGTTTCAAAGAGCTACTACAAACCATGTTGGATTTAGAGTTGCAAATTCATCTATCTATATAGGAGAGAACAGAGTGAAACCTAAACATAAAAATTGCTCCTGTAGACGAACGCTTCAACCTAGAAGAACAAAATTTGGTGAGCCAAGTGGGATTTGTGTACTGATCATTACCACCAAGTATCATCAAGATTGGGTGAAAAAATATTTGCTGGTATTTCGGAAACTCGTTATTCCTTAGAAGCTTGACATCCCCTCTCAATGAAAGTGCTTTTCCACAGTCTGTGCCTAGGGCTACTTGAAGAGGAATCAAACCATAGAGACAAAACTGAGAACTCCTTTATTTTGTCAAGTTTAAAAGAGCTACTACAAACCATGTTGGATTTAGAGTTCCAAATTCATCTATCTATATAGAAGAGAACAGAGTGAAACCTAAATAATAAAATTGCTACTCTAGACGAACGCTTCAACTTAGAAGAACAAAATTTGTTGAGCCAAGTGGGATTTGTATACTGATCATCACCACCAAGTATCCTCAAGATTGGATGAAAAAATATTTGCTGGTATTTCGGAAACTCGTTATTTCTTAGAAGCTTGCCTACCCCTGTCAATGAAAGCGCTTTTTCACAGTCTGTACCTAGAGCTACTTGAAGAGGAATCAAACCATAGAGACAAAACTGAGAACTCCTTTATTTTGTCAAGTTTCAAAGAGCTACTACAAACCATGTTGGATTTAGTGTTCCAAATTCATCTATCCATATAGGAGAAAACAGAGTGAAACCTAAATATAAAAACTGCTACTGTAGACGAACGCTTCGACCTAGAAGAACAAAATTTGGTGAGCCAAGTGGGATTTGTGTACTGATCATTACCACCTAGTGTCATCAAGATTGCGTGAAAAAATATTTGCTGGTATTTCGGAAACTCGTTATTTCTTAGAAGCTTGGCAACCTCACTGAATGAAAGTGCTTTTCCAGAGTCTGTTCCTAGGGGTACTTGAAGATTAAACAAACCATAGAGACAAAACTGAGAACTCCTTTATTTTGTCAAGTTTCAAAGAGCTACTACAAACCATGTTGGATTTAGAGTTCCAAATTCATCTATCTATATAGCAGAGAACAGAGTGAAACCTAAACATAAAAACTGCTACTGTAAACGAACGCTTCGACCTAGTAGAACAAAATTTGGTGAGCCAAGTGGGATTTGTGGACTTGTCATCATCAAGATTGGGTGAAAAAATATTTGCTGGTATTTCGGAAAATCGTCATTTCTTAGAAGCTTGGCAACCCCTCTCAATGAAAGTGCTTTTCCACAGTCTGTGCCAGGGCTACTTGAAGAGGAAACAAAGCATAGAGACAAAACTGAGAACTCCTTTATTTTGTCAATTTTCAAAGAGCTACTACAAACCATGTTGGATTTAGAGTTCCAAATTCATCTATCTATGTATGAGAGAACAAAGAGAAACCTAAAAATAAAAACTGCTACTGAAAACGAACGCATCAAGATAGAAGAACAATATTTGGTGAGTCAAGTGGGATTTGTGTACCGATCATTACCACCAAGT
The DNA here is from genome assembly GCF_048772815.1 of Callospermophilus lateralis. Lineage (NCBI taxonomy): Eukaryota > Metazoa > Chordata > Mammalia > Rodentia > Sciuridae > Callospermophilus > Callospermophilus lateralis. The sequence continues at coordinate 14,038 of NW_027514602.1, forward strand.
ATCATCAAGATTGGGTGAAAAAGTATTTGCTGGTTTTTCGGAAACTCGTAATTTCTTGGAAGCTTGGCAACCCCTCTCAATTTAAGTGCTTTTCCACCATTTGTGCCTGGGGCTACTTGAAGAGGAAACAAACCATAGAGACAAAACTGAGACCTCTTTTATTTTGTCAAGTTTCAAGGAGCCATTACAAACCATGTTGGATTTAGTGTTCCAAATTCATCTTTCTATATAAAGGGAACAGAGTGAAACCTAAACATAAAAACTGCTCCTGTAGACGAATGCTTCAACCTAGAAGAACAAAATTTCGTGAGCCAAGTGGGATTTGTGTACTGATCATTACCACCAAGTCTCATCAAGATTGGGTGAAAATATATTTGCTGGTATTTCGGAAACTCGTAATTTCTTGGAAGCTTGGCCACCCCTATCAATGAATGTGCTTTTCCACAGTCAGTGCTTAGGGCTACTTGAAGCGGAAAGAAATCATAGAGACAAAACTGAGAATTTTTTTATTTTGTCAAGTTTCAAAGAGCTACTACAAACCATGTTGGATTAGAGTTCCAAATTCATCTATCTATATAGGAGAGAACAGAGTGAAACCTAAATAAAAAATTGCTACTGTAGACGAACGCTTCAACCTAGAAGAACAAAATTTGTTGAGCCAAGTGGTATATGTATCCTGATCATCACCACCAAGTATCCTCAAGATTGGATGAAAAAATATTTGCTGGTTTTCGGAAACTCGTTATTTCTTAGACGCTTGGCAACCCCTCTCAATGAAAGTGCTTTTCCAGAGTCTGTGCCTAGGGCTACTTGAAGAGGAAACAAACCATAAAGACAAAACTGAGAACTCCTTTATTTTGTCAAGTTTCAAAGAGCTACTACAAACCATGTTGGATTTAGAGTTCCAAATTCATCTATCTATATAGGAGAGAACAGAGTGAAACCTAAAAATAAAAACTGCTACTAAAAACAAAAGCTTCAACATAGAAGAACAAAATTTGGTGAGTCAAGTGGGATTTGTGTACCGATCGTAAACACCATGTATCATCACGATTGGGTGAAAAAATATTTGCTGGTATTTCGGAAACTGGTAATTTCTTGGAAGCTTGGCAACCACTCTCAAGGAAAGTGCTTTTCCACAGTCTGTTCCTAGGGGTACTTGAAGAGGAAACAAACCATTGAGACAAAACTGAGAACTCCTTTATTTTGTCAAGTTTCAAAGAGCTACTACAAACCATGTTGGATTTAGAGTTCCAAATTCATCTATCTATATAGGAGAGAACAGAGTGAAACCGAAATATAAAAACTGCTACTGAAAACGAACGCTTCAACATAGAAGAGCAAAATTTGGAGATCCAAGTGCGATTTGTGAACTGATCATTACCTCCAACTATTATCAAGATTGGGTGAAAAAATATTTGCTGGTATTTCGGAAACTCGTAATTTGTTGGATCCTTGGCAACCCCTCTCAAGGAAAGTGCTTTTCCACAGTCTCTGCTTAGGGCTACTAGAAGCGGAAACAAATCATAGAGACAAAACTGAGAACTCCTTTATTGTTTCAAGTTTCAAAGAGCTACTACAAACCATATTAAATTTCGAGTTCCAAATTCATCTATCTATATAGGAGAGAACAGGGTGAAACGTAAATATTAAAACTGCTACTGTAGACGAACGCTTCAACCTAGAAGAACAAAATTTGGTGAGCCAAGTGGGATTTGTGTACCGATCTTCACCACCAAGTATCATCAAGATTGGATGAATAAATATTTGCTGGTAATTCGGAAACTCGTTATTTCTTAGAAGCTTGGCAACCCCACTCAATGAAAGTGCTTTTCCACAGTCTGTTCCTAGGGGTACATGAAGAGGAAACAAACCATTGAGACAAAACTGAGAACTCCTTTATTTTGTCAAGTTTCAAAGAGCTACTACAAACCATGTTGGATTTAGAGTTCCAAATTCATGTATCTATATAGGAGAGAACAGAGTGAAACCGAAATATAAAAACTTCTACTGAAAACGAACGCTTCAACCTAGAAGAACAAAATTTGGAGATCCTAGTGCGATTTGTGAACTGATCATTACCTCCAACTATCATCAAGATTGGGTGAAAAAATATTTGCTGGTATTACGAAACTCGTAATTTCTTGGAACCTTGGCAACCCCTCTCAAGGAAAGTGCGTATCCACCGTCTGTGCCTAGAGCTACTTGAAAAGGAAACAAACCATTTAGACAAAACAGAGAACTCCTTTATTTTGTCAAGTTTCAAAGAGCCCCTACAAAAAATGTTGGATTTAGAGTTCCAAATTCATCTATCTATATAGCAGAGAACAGAGTGAAACCTAAACATAAAAACTGCTACTGTACACGAACGCTTCAACCAAGAAGAACAAAATTTGGTGATCCAAGTGGGATTTGTGAACTGATCATTACCACCAAGTATCATCAAGATTGGGTGAAAAAATATTTGCTGGTATTTCGAAAACTCGTAATTTCTTGGAAGCTTGGCAACCCCTCTCAATGAAAGTGCTTTTCCTCCGTTTGTGCCTGGGGCTACTAGAAGAGGAAACAAACCATAGCAACAAAACTGAGAATTCCTTTATTTTGTCAGGTTTCAAAGAGCCACTACAAACCATGTTGGATTTAGTGTTCCAAATTCATCTAGCTATATACGAGAGAACAGAGTGAAAAATAAACATAAAAACTGCTCCTGTAGACGAACGCTTCAACCTAGAAGAACAAAATTTGGTGAGCCACTTGGGATTTGTGTACTGATCATTACCAACAAGTATCATCAAGATTGGGTGAAAAAATATTTGCTGGTATTGCGGAAACTCGTAATTTATTGGAAGCTTGACAACCCCTCTCAATGAAAGTGCTTTTCCACAGTCTGTGCCTAGGGCTACTTGAAGAGGAATCAAACCATAGAGACAAAACTGAGAACTCCTTTATTTTGTCAAGTTTAAAAGAGCTACTACAAACCATGTTGGATTTAGAGTTCCAAATTTATCTATCTATATAGGAGAGAAGAGAGTGAAAAATAAATAAAAAAATTGCTACTCTAGATGAACGCTTCAACCTAGAAGAACAAAATTTGTTGAGCCAAGTGCGATTTGTATAATGATCATCACCACCAAGTATCCTCAAGATTGGATGAAAAAATATTTGCTGGTATTTCGGAAACTCGTTATTTCTTAGAAGCTTGGCAACCCCTGTCAATGAAAGTGCTTTTCCACAGTCTGTGCCTAGAGCTACTTGAAGAGGAATCAAACCATAGAGACAAAACTGAGAACTCCTTTATTTTGTCAAGTTTCAAAGAGCTACTACAAACCATGTTGGATTTAGAGTTCCAAATTCATCTATCCGTATAGGAGAGAACAGAGTGAAACCTAAATATAAAAACTGCTACTGTAGACGAACGCATCAACCTAGAAGAACAAAATTTGGTGAGCCAAGTGGGATTTGTGTACTGATCATCACCACCAAGTATCATCAAGATTGCGTGAAAAAATATTTGCTGGTATTTCGGAAACTCGTTATTTCTTAGAAGCTTGGCAACCCCACTGAATGAAAGTGCTTTTCCAGAGTCTGTTCATAGGGGCACTTGAAGAGGAAACAAAACCATAGAGACAAAACTGAGAACTCCTTTGTTTTGCAAAGTTTCAAAGAGCTACTACAAGCCCTGTTGGATTTAGAGTTCCAAATTCATTTATCTATATAGGAGAGAACAGAGTGAAACCTAAACATAAAAACTGCTACTGTAAACAAACGCTTCAACGTAGAAGAACAAAATTTGGTGAGCCAAGTGGGATTTCTGGACTTGTCATTACAACCACGTATCATCAAGATTGGGTGAAAAAATATTTGCTGGTATTTCGAAAACTCGTAATTTCTTGGAAGCTTGGCAACCCCTCTCAATGAAAGTGCTTTTCCACATTCTCTGCTTAGGGCTACTTGAAGAGGAAACAAATCATAGAGACAAAACTGAGAACTCCTTTATTGTTTCAAGTTTCAAAGAGCTACTACAAACCATATTGGATTTCGAGTTCCAAATTCATCTATCTATATAGGAGAGAACAGGGTGAAAAATAAATATAAAAACTGCTACTGCAGACGAACGCTTCAACCTAGAAAAACAAAATTTGGTGAGTCAAGTGGGATTTGTGTACCAATCGTAAACACCAAGTATCATCAAGATTGGGTGAAAAAATATTTGCTGGTATTTCGGAAACTCGTAATTTGTTGGAACCTTGGCAAACCCTCTCAAGGAAAGTGCTTTTCCACAGTCATTGCTTAGGGCTACATGAAGCGGAAACAAATCATAGAGACAAAACTGAGAACTCCTTTATTTTGTCAAGTTTCAAAGAGCTACTACAAACCATGTTGGATTTAGAGTTCCAAATTCATCTATCTATATAGGAGAGAACAGATCGAAACCTAAATATAAAAACTGCTTCTGTAGACGAACGCTTCAAAGTAGAAGAACAAAATTTGGTGAGCCAAGTGGGAATTCTGTACTGATCATTACCACCAAGTATCATCAAGATTGCGTGAAAAAATATTTGCTGGTATTTCGGAAACTCATTCTTTCTTAGAAGATTTGCAACCCCTCTCAATAAAAGTGCTTTTCCACAGTCTGTGCCTAGGGCTCTTTGAAGAGGAAACAAACCATAGGGATAAAACTGAGAACTGCTTTATTTTTTCAAGTTTCAAAGAGCTACTACTAACCATGTTGGATTTTGAGTTCCAAATTCTTCTGTCTATATAAGAGGGAACAGAGTGAAACCTAAAATAAAAACTGCTACTGTAAAGGACCACTTCAACCTAGAAGTCAAAATTTGGTGAGCAAAGAGGGATTTGTGTACTTGTCAATACCACCACGTATCATCAAGATTGGGTGAAAAAATATTTCCTGGTATTTCGGAAACTCGTTATTTCTTAGAAGCTTGGCAACCCCTCTCAAGGAAAGTGCTTTTCCACAGTCTTTGCCTAGGGCTACTTGACGAGGCAACAAACCATAGAGACGAAACTGAGAACTCCTTTATTTTTTCAAGTTTCAAAAAGCTACTGCAAACCATGTTGGATTTAGAGTTCCAAATTAATCTATCTATATAGGAGAGAACAGAGTGAAACTTACATATGAAAACTGCTACTGTAGGCGACCGCTTCAACCTAGATGAACAAAATTTGGTGAGCCAAGTGGGATTTGTTTACTGATCATTACCACCAAGTATCATCAAGATTGGGTGAAAAAATATTTGCTGGTATTTCGGAAACTCGTTATTTCTTTGAAGCTTGGCAACCCATCTCAATGAAAGTGCTTTTCCACATTCTGTGCCTAGGGCTACTGGAAGAGAAAGAAACCATAGAGACAAAAATGAGAACTACTTTAATTTGTCTAGTTTCAAAAAGCTACTACAAACCATGTTGAATTTAGAGTTCCGAATTCATCTATCTATATAAGAGAGAACAAAGTGAAACCTACATATAAAAAATGCTACTGTAGACGAAAATTCAACCAAGAAGAACAAATTTTGGTGAGCCAAGTGAGATTTGTGTACTGATCATTACCACCAAGTATCATCAAGATGGGTGAGAAAATATTTGCTGGTACTTCGGAAATTCGTTATTTCTTAGAAGCTTGGCAACTTCCTCATTGAAAGTGCTTTTACACAGTCTGTGCCTAGGCCTATTGAAGAGGAAACAAACCATAGAGACAAAACTGAGAACTCCTTTATTTTTTCAAGTTTCAAAGCGCTACTACTAACGATGTTGGATTTAGAGTTCCAAATTCATCTATCTACATAGGAGAGAACAGAGTGAAACCTAAAAATAAAAACTGCTACTGTAAAGAAACGCTTCAACCTAGAAGAACAAAATTTGGTGACCCAAGTGGGATTTGTGTACTTGTCATTACCACCACGTATCATCAAGATTGGGTGAAAAAATATTTGCTGGTATTTCGCAATCTCGTAATTTTTTGGACGCTTGCCAAGCCCTTTCAATGATAGTGCTTTTCCACAGTCTCTGCATAGGGTATAATTGAAGAGGAAGCAAACCATAAAGACAACACTGAGAACTCCTTTTTTTTTGTCAAGTTTCAAAGAGCTACTACAAACCATGTTGGATTTCGAGTTTCAAATTCATCTATCTATATAGGAGAAAACAGAGGGAAACCTAAATATATAAATTGCTATTGTAGACGAAGGCTTAAACCAAGAAGAACAAAATTTGGTGAGCCAAGTGGGATTTGTGTACTGATCATTACCACCAAGTATCATCAAGATTGGGTGAAAAAATATTAGCTGGTATTTCTGAAACTCGTTATTTCTTGGAAGCTTGGCAACCCCTTTCAATGAAAATGCTTTTTCACAGTCTCTGCTTAGGGCTATTTGAAGAGGAAACAAACCATAGAAACAAAACTGAGAACTCCTTTTTTTTTGTCAAGATTCAAAGAGCTACTACAAACCATGTTGGATTTAGTGTTCCAAATTCATCTATCTATATGGGAGAGAACAGATCGAAACCTAAATATAAAAACTGCTGCTGTAGACGAACGCTTCTACCTAGAAGAACAAAATTTGGTGAGCCAAATGGGAATTGTGTACTGATCATTACCACCAAGTATCATCAAGATTGGGTGAAAAAATATTTGTTGGTATGTCAGAAACTCGTTATTTCTTAGAAGATTGACAACCCCTCTCAATGAAATTGCTTTTCCACAGTCTGTGCCTAGGGCTACTTGAAGAGGAAACAAACCATAGAGACAAAACTGAGAACTCCTTTATTTTGTCAAGTTTCAAAAAGCTACTACAAATCATGTTGGACTTAGAGTTCCAAATTCATCTATCTATATAGGAGAGAACAGAGTGAAACCTAAAAATAAAAACTGCTACTGTAAAGCAACGCTTCAACCTAGAAGAACAAAATTTGGTGAGCCAAGTGGGATTTGTGTACTTGTCATTACCACAACGTATCATCAAGATTCGGTGAAAAAAATATTTGCTGGTATTTCGGAAACTCGTTATTTCTTAGAAGCTTGGCAAACCCTCTAAATGAAAGTGCTATTCCACAGTTTGTGCCTAGGGCTGCTTGAAGAGGAACACAACCATGGAAACAAAATGAGAACTCCTTTATTTTGTCAAGTTTCAAAGAGCTACAACAAACCATGTTGGATTTAGAGTTAAAATTCGTCTATCTATATAGGAGAGAACAGAGGGAAACCTAAAAATAAAAACTGCTACTGTAAAATGAACACTTCAACCTAGAAGAACAAAATTTGGTGAGCCAAGTGCGAATTGTGTACTTGTCATTACCACCACGTATCATCAAGTTTGGGTGAAAAAATCTTTGCTGGTATTTCGGAAACTCGTAATATTTGGAAGATTGCCAACCCCTTTCAATGAAAGTGCTTTTCCACAGTCTCTGCATAGGGCTACTAGAAGAGGAAACAAACCATAGAGACAAAACTGAGAACTCCTTTTTTTGACAAGTTTCAAAGAGCTACTACAAACCATGTTGGATTTAGAGTTCCAAATTCATCTATCTATAAAGGAGAGAACAGAGGGAAACCTAAATATATAAACTGCTACTGTAGACGAACGCTTCAACCAAGAAGAACAAAATTTGGTGAGCCAGGTGGTATTTGTGTACTGATCATTACCACCAAGTATCATCAAGATTGGGTGAAAAAATATTTGCTGGTATTTCGGAAACTCGTTATTTCTTGGAAGCTTGGCAACCCCTTTCAATGAAAGTGCTTTTCCACAGTCTTTGCCTAGGGCTACTTGAAGAGGAAACAAACCATAGAGACAAAACTGAGAACTCCTTTATTTTGTCAAGTTTCAAAGAGCTAGTACAAATCATGTTGGATTTAGAGTTCCAAATTCATCTATCTATATAGGAGAGAACAGAGTGAAACCTTCATATAAAAACTGCTACTGTAGACGAACGCTTCAACCAAGAATAACAAAATTTGGTGAGCCAAGTGGGATTTGTGTACTGATCATTACCCCCACGTATCATCAAGATTGGGTTTAAAAAATATTTTCTGGTATTACGGAAAATCGTTATTACTTTGAAGCTTGGAAACCCTCACAATGAAAGTGCTTTTGCACAATCTGTGCCTAGGGCTACTTGAAGAGAAACAAACCATAGAGATAAAACTGAGAACTCCTTTTTTTTTGTCAAGTTTCAAAGAGCTACTACAAACTATGTTGGATTTAGAGTTCCAAATTCATCTATCTATATAGGAGAGAACAGAGGGAAACCTAAATATAAAAACTGCTACTGTAGACGAACGCTTCAACCAAGAAGAACAAAATTTGGTGAGCCAGGTGGTATTTGTGTACTGATCATTACCACCAAGTATCATCAAGATTGGGTGAAAAAATATTTGCTGGTATTTCGGAAACTCGTTATTTCTTGGAAGCTTGGCACCCCATTTCAATGAAAGTGCTTTTCCACAGTCTCTGCTTAGGGCTACTTGAAGAGGAAACAAACCATAGAGACAAAACTGAGAACTCTTTTTTTTTGTCAAGGTTCAAAGCGCTACTACAAACCATGTTGTATTTAGAGTTCCAAATTCATCTATCTATATAGGAGAGAACAGATCGAAACCTAAATATAAAAACTGCTTCTGTAGACGAACGCTTCAAAGTAGAAGAACAAAATTTGGTGAGCCAAGTGGGAATTCTGTACTGATCATTACCACCAAGTATCATCAAGATTGCGTGAAAAAATATTTGCTGGTATTTCGGAAACTTGTTCTTTCTTAGAAGCTTTGCAACCCCTCTCAATGAATGTGCTTTTCCACAGTCTGTGCCTAGGGCTCTTTGAAGAGGAAACAAACCATAGAGATAAAACTGAGAACTGCTTTATTTTTTCAAGTTTCAAAGAGCTACTACTAACCATGTTGGATTTGGAGTTCCAAATTCATCTATCTATATAAGAGGGAACAGAGTGAAACCTAAAAATAAAAACTGCTACTGTAAAGGAACACTTCAACCTAGAAGTCAAAATTTGGTGAGCAAAGAGGGATTTGTGTACTTGTCAATACCACCACGTATCATCAAGATTGGGTGAAAAAATATTTTCTGGTATTTCGGAAACTCGTTATTTCTTAGAAGCTTGGCAACCCCTCTCAAGGAAAGTGCTTTTCCACAGTCTTTGCCTAGGGCTACTTGAAGAGGCAACAAACCATAGAGACGAAACTGAGAACTCCTTTATTTTGTCAAGTTTCAAAAAGCTACTGCAAACCATGTTGGATTTAGAGTTCCAAATTCATCTATCTATATAATAGAGAACAGAGTGAAACCTAAATATAAAAACCGCTATTTTAGATGAACGCTTCAACCTAGAAGAACAAAATTTGGTGAGCCAAGTGGGATTTGCTTATTGATCATTACCACCAAGTATCATCAAGATTGGGTGAAAAAATTATTTGCTGGTGTTTCGGAAACTCGTTATTTCTTAGAAGCTTGGCAACTCCTCACAATGAACGTGCTTATCCACAGTCAGTGCCTAGGGCTACTTGAAGATTAAACAATCCATAGAGACAAAACGGAGAACTGCTTTATTTGTCAAGTTTCAAAGAGATACTGCAAACCATGTTGGATTTAGAGTTCCAAATTCATCTATCTATATAATAGAGAACAGAGGAAAACCTAAATATAAAAACTGATATTTTAGACGAACGCTTCAATCTAGAAGAACAAAACTTGGTGAGCCAAGTGGGTTTTGTGTACTGATCATTACCACCAAGTATCATCAAGATTGCGTGAAAAAATATTTGCTGGTATTTCGGAAACTCGTTCATTCTTAGAAGCTTTGCAACCCCTCTCAATGAAAGTGCTTTTCAACAGTCTGTGCCTAGGGCTCTTTGAAGAGGAAACAAACCATAGAGATAAAACTACGAACTGCTTTATTTTTTCAGGTTTCAAAGAGCTACTACTAACCATGTTGGATTTAGAGTTGCAAATTCATCTATCTATATAGGAGAGAACAGAGTGAAACCTAAAAATAAAAACTGCTACTGTAAAGGAACGCTTCAACCTAGAAGAACAAAATTTGGTGAGCCAAGTGGGATTTGTGTACTTGTCATTACCACAACGTATCATCAAGATTCGGTGAAAAAAATATTTGCTGGTATTTCAGAAACTCGTTATTTCTTAGAAGCTTGGCAACCCCTCTCATTGAAAGTGCTTTTCCACAGTCTGTGCCTAGGGCTACTTGAAGAGGAACACAACCATGGAAACAAAATGAGAACTCCTTTATTTTGTCAAGTTTCAAAGAGCTACAACAAACCATGTTGGATTTAGAGTTAAAATTCCTCTATCTATATAGGAGACAACAGAGGGAAACCTTAATATAAAAACTGCTACTGTAGACGAACGCTTCAACCAAGAATAACAAAATTTGGTGAGCCAAGTGGGATTTGTGTACTGATCATTACCCCCACGTATCATCAAGATTGGGTTTAAAAAATATTTGCTGGTATTTCGGAAACTCGTTATTACTTTGAAGCTTGGAAACCCTCACAATGAAAGTGCTTTTCCACAATCTGTGCCTCAAACCATAGAGATAAACTGAGAACTCCTTTATTTTGTCAAGTTTCAAAAGCTACTACAAATCATGTTGGATTTAGAGTTCCAAATTCATCTATCTATATAGGAGAGAACAGAGTGAAACTAAAAATAAAAACTGCTACTGTAAAGCAACGCTTCAACCTAGAAGAACAAAATTTGGTGAGCCAAGTGCGAATTGTGTACTTGTCATTACCACCACGTATCATAAAGTTGGGTGAAAAATCTTTGCTGGTATTTCGGAAATTCGTAATTTTTTGGAAAATTGCCAACCCCTTTCAATGAAAGTGCTTTTAAACAGTCTCTGCATAGGGCTACTAGAAGAGGAAACAAACCATAGAGACAAAACTGAGAACTCCTTTTTTTGTCAAGTTTCAAAGAGCTACTACAAACTATGTTGGATTTAGAGTTCCAAATTTATCTATCTATATAGGAGAGAACAGAGGAAACCTAAATATAAAAACTGCTACTGTAGACGAACGCTTCAACCAAGAAGAACAAAATTTGTTGAGCGAAGTGGGATTTGTGTACTGATCATTAACACCAAGTATCATCAAGATTGGGTGAAAAAATATTTGCTGGTATTTCGGAACTCGTTATTTCTTGGAAGCTTGGCACCCCCCTTTCAAAGAAAGTGCTTTTCCACAGTCTCTGCTTAGGGCTACTTGAAGAGGAAACAAACCATAGAGACAAACAGAGAACTCCTTTTTTTTGTCAAGTTCAAGAGCTACTACAAACCATGTCATATTAGAGTTCCAAATTCATCTATCTATATAGGAGAGAACAGATCGAAACCTAAAAATAAAACTGCTTCTGTAGACGAACGCTTCAAAGTAGAAGAACAAAATTTGGTGAGCCAAGTGGAATTGTGTACTGATCATTACCACCAAGTATCATAAAGATTGGATGAAAAAATATTTGCTGGTATTTCAGAAACTCGTTATTTCTTAGAATTGGCAACTCCTCTCAATGAAAGTGCTTTTCCACAATCTGTGCCTAGGGCTACTTGAAGAGGAAACAAACCATAGAGACAAAACTGAGAACTCCTTTATTTTGTCAACTTTGAAAAAGCTACTACAACCATGTTGGATTTAGCGTTCCAAATTCATCTATCTATATATAAGAGAACAGAGTGGAACTAAATATAAAAACTGCTGCTGTAGACGAACGCTTCAACCTAGAAGAAGAAAATTTGGTGAGCCAAGTGGGATTTGTGTACTGATCATTACCACCAAGTATCATCAAGATTGGATGAAAAATATTTGCTGGTATTTCAGAAACTCGTTATTTCTTAGATTTGGCAACTCCTCTCAATGTAAGTGCTTTTCCACAGTCTGTGCCTAGGGCTACTTGAAGAGGAAACAAACCATAGAGACAAAACTGAGAACTCCTTTATTTTGTCAACTTTCAAAAGCTACTACAAACCATGTTGGATTTAGCGTTCCAAATTCATCTATCTATATATATAAGAGAACAGAGTGGAACCTAAATATAAAAACTGCTGCTGTAGACGAACGCTTCAACCTAGAAGAACAAAAATTTGGTGAGCCAAGTGGGATTTGTGTACTGATCATTACCACCAAGTATCATCAAGATTGGATGAAAAAATATTGCTGGTATTTCATAAACTCGTTCTTTCTAGAAGCTTTGCAACAATCTCAATGAAAGTGCTTTTCCCACAGTCTGTGCCTAAGGCTCGTGGAGAGGAAACAAACCATAGAGATAAAACTGAGAACTGCTTTATTTTGTCAAGTTTCAAAGAGCTACTGCAAACCATGTTGGGTTTAGAGTTCCAAATTCATCTATCTATATAGTAGAGAACAGAGTGAAATCTAAATATAAAAACTGCTCTTGTAGACGAACGCTTCAACCTAGAAGAACACAATTTGGTGAGCCAAGTGGGATTTGTGTACTGATCATTACCACCATGTACCATCAAGATTGGTGAAAAATATTTGCTGGTATTTCGGAAACTCGTTATCTCTTAGAAGCTTGGCAAACCCTCTCAATGAAAGTGCTTTTCCACAGTTGGTGCCTAGGGCTACTTGAAGAGGAAACAAACCATAGAGACAAAACTGAGAACAGCTTTATTTTGTCAAGTTTCAAAGAGCTTCTACAAACCATGTTAGATTTAGAGTTCCAAATTCATCTATCCTATATAGTAGAGAACAGAGTGAAACCTAAAATGAAACTGCTACTGTAAAGTAACGCTTCAACCTAGAAGAACAAAATTTGGTGAGCCAAGTGGGATTTGTGTACTGATCATTACCACCAAGTATCATCAAGATTGGGTGAAAAATATTGCTGGTATTTCGGAAACTCGTTCTATCCTAGTAGCTTGGCAACCCCTCTAATGAAAGTGCTCTTTCACAGTCTGTGCCTAGGGCTACTTGAAGAGGAAACAAACCATTGAGACAAAACTGAGAAGTCCTTTATTTTTTCAAGTTTCAAAGAGCTACTACAAACCATGTTGGATTTAGAGTTCCAAATTCATCTATCTATATAGGAAAGAACAGAGTGAAACCTAAATATAAAAACTGCTACTGTAGACGAACGCTTCAACCTAGAAGAACAAAATTTGGTGAGCCAAGTGGGATTTGTGTACTTGTCATTACCACCACGTATCATCAAGATTGGGTCAAAAAATATTTGCTGGTATTTCGGAAACTCGAAATTTTTTGGAAGATTGCCAACCCCTTTCAATGAAATTGCTTTTCCAGAGTCTCTGCATAGGGCTACTTGAAGAGGAAACAAACCATAGAGACAAAACTGAGAACTCCTTTTTTTGTCAAGTTTCAAAGATCTACTACAAACATGTTGGATTTAGAGTTCCAAATTCATCTATCTATATAGGAGAGAACAGAGGAGACCTAAATACACAACTGCTACTGTAGACGAACGCTTCAACCAAGAAGAACAAAATTTGGTGAGCCAGGTGGGATTTGAGTACTGATCATTACCACGAAGTATCATCAAGATTGGGTGAAAAAATATTTGCTGGTATTTTGGAAACTCGTTATTTCTTGGAAGCTTGACACCCCCTTTCAATGAAGGTGCTTTTCCACAGTCTCTCCTTAGGGCTACATGAAGAGGAAACAAACCATAGAGACAAAACTGAGAACTCCTTTTTTTGACAAGATTCAAAGAGCTACTACAAACCATGTAGGATATAGAATTACAAATTCATCTGTCTATATAGTAGAGAAAAGAATGAAACCTAAATATATAAACTGCTATTGTAGACGAACGCTTCAACCTAGAAGAACAAAATTTGGTGAGCCAAGTGGGATTTCTGTACTGATTTTAACCACCAAGTATCATCAAGTTTGGGTGAAAAATGTTTGCTGGTGTTTCGGAAACCTCGTTATTTCTTAGAAGATTGGAAACCCTCACAATCAACGTGCTTTTCCACAGTCAGTGCCTAGGGCTACTTGAAGATTAAACAAACCATAGAGACAAAACTGAGAACTGCTTTATTTTGTCAAGTTTCAAAGAGCTACTGCAAACCATGTTGGATTTAGAGTTCCAAATTCATCTATCTATATAATAGAGAACAGAGGAAAACCTAATTATAAAAACTGATATTTTAGACGAACGCTTCAACCTAGAAGAACAAAATTTGGTGAGCCAAGTGGGATTTGTGAACTGATCATTACCACCAAGTATCATCAAGATTGGGTGAAAAAATGTTTGCTGGTATTCGGAAACTCGTTATTTCTTAGAAGCTTGGCAACTTCCTCAATGAAAGTGCTTTTCCACAGTCTGTGCCTAGGCCTACTTGAAGAGGAAACAAACCATAGAGACAAAACTGAGAACTCCTTTATTTTTTTCAAGTTTCAAAGGGCTACTAGTAACCCTGTTGGATTTAGAGTTCCAAATTCATCTATCTATATAGGAGAGAACAGATTGAAACCTAAAATCAAAACTGCTACTGTAAAGGAACGCTTCAACCTAGAAGAACAACATTTGGTGAGCCAAGTGGATTTGTGTACTTGTCATTACCACCTCGTATCATCAAGTTTGGGTGAAAAAATATTTGCTGGTAGTTCGGAAACTCGTTATTTCTTAGAAGCTTGGCAACCCCTCTCAATGAAAGTGCTTTTCCACAGTCTGTGAGTAGGGCTACTTGGAATGGAAACAAACCATAGAGACAAAACTGACTACTCCTTTATTTTGTCTAGTTTCAAAAGCTACTACAAACCATGTTGTATTTAGAGTTCCAAATTCATCTCTCTATATAAGAGAGAACAGAGTGAAACCTAAAAATAAAAACTGCTACTGTAAAGGAACACTTCAACCTAGAAGAACAAAATTTGGTGAGCGAAGAGGGATTTGCGTACTTGTCAATACCACCACGTATCATCAAGATTCGGTGAACAAAATATTTGCTGGTATTTCGGAAACTCGTTATTTCTTAGAAGCTGGGCAACCCCTCTAAATGAAAGTGCTTTTCCACAGTTTGTGCCTAGGGCTACTTGAAGAGGAAAACAACCATAGAAACAAAACTGAGAACTCCTTTATTTTGTCAAGTTTCAAAGAGCTACTACAAACCATGTTGGATTTAGAGTTTCAAATTCGTCTATCTATATAGGAGAGAACAGAGGGAAACCTAAAAATAAAAACCGCTACTGTAAAGGAACACTTCAACCTAGAAGAACAAAATTTGGTGAGCCAAGTGCGAATTGTGTACTTTTCATTACCACCACGTATCATCAAGTTTGGGTGAAAAAATCTTGCTGGTATTTCGGAAACTCGTAATTTTTTGGAAGATTGCGAACCCCTTTCAATGAAATTGCTTTTCCACAGTCTCTGCATAGGGATACTTGAAGAGGAAACAAACCATAGAGACAAAACTGAGAACTCCTTTTTTTGTCAAGTTTCAGAGATCTACTACAAACCATGTTGGATTTAGAGTTCCAAATTCATCTATCTATATAGGAGAGAACAGAGGGAAACCTAAATACAAAAACTGCTACTGTAGACGAACGCTTCAACCAAGAAGAACAAAATTTGGTGAGCCAGGTGGGATTTGTGTACTGATCAATACCACCAAGTATCATCAAGATTGGGTGAAAAAATATTTGCTGGTATTTCGGAAACTCGTTATTTCTTGGAAGCTTGACAACCCCTTTCAATGAAGGTGCTTTTCCACAGTCTCTCCTTAGGGCTACTTGAAGAGGAAACAAACCATAGAGACAAAACTGAGAACTCCTTTTTTTGACAAGATTCAAAGAGCTACTGCAAACCATGTAGGATATAGAATTCCAAATTCATCTGTCTATATAGGAGAGAACAGATTGAAACCTAAATATAAAAACTGCTTCTGTAGACGAACGCTTCAACCTAGAAGAACAAAATTTGGTGAACCAAGTGGGAATTTGTACTGATCATTACCACCAAGTATCATCAAGATTGGGTGAAAAAATATTTGCTGGTATTTCGGAAACTCGTTCTTTCTTAGAAGCTTTGCAACCCCTCTCAATGAAAGTGCTTTTCCACAGTGTGTTCCTAGGGCTACTTGAAGAGGAAACAAACAATAGAGATAAAACTGAGAAATGCTTTATTTTGTCAAGTTTCAAAGAGCTACTGCAAACCATGTTGGATTTAGAGTTCCGAATTCATCTATCTATATAAGAGAGAACAAAGTGAAACCTACATATAAAAAATGCTACTGTAGACGAACGCTTCAACCTAGAAGAACAAAATTTATGAGCCAAGTGAGATTTGTGTACTGATCATTACCACCACGTATCATCAAGTTTGGGTGAAAAAATATTTGCTGGTAGTTCGGAAACTCGTTATTTCTTAGAAGCTTGGCAACCCCTCTCAATGAAAGTGCTTTTCCACAGTCTGTGACTAGGGCTAATTGGAATGGAAACAAACCATAGAGACAAAACTGACTACTCCTTTATTTTGTCTAGTTTCAAAAAGCTTCTACAAACCATGTTGGATTTAGAGTTCCAAATTCATCTATCTATATAATAGAGAACAGAGTGAAACCTAAAAATGAAAACTGCTACTGTAAAGGAACGCTTCAACATAGAAGGACAAAATTTGGTGAGCCAAGTGGGATTTGTGTACTTGTCATTAATACCACGTATCATCAAGATTGGGTGAAAAAATATTTGCTGGTATTTCGCAATCTCGTAATTTTTTGGAAGCTTGCCAACCCCTTTCAATGAATGTGCTTTTCCACAGTCTCTGCATAGGGTATAATTGAAGAGAAAACAAGCATAGAGACCAAACTGAGAACTCCTTTTTTTTGTCAAGTTTCAAAGAGCTACTACAAACCATGTTGGATTTAGAGTTCCAAATTCTTCTATCTATATAGGACAGAACAGAGTGAAACCTAAAATGAAAACTGCTACTGTAAACAAACTAGAAGAACAAATTTGGTTAGTCAAGTGGGATTTGTGTACCGATCATTACCACCAAGTATCATCGAGATAGGGTGAAAAAATATTTGCTGGTATTTCGGAAAA
Organism: Callospermophilus lateralis; assembly: GCF_048772815.1. NCBI lineage: Eukaryota > Metazoa > Chordata > Mammalia > Rodentia > Sciuridae > Callospermophilus > Callospermophilus lateralis. The sequence goes on from NW_027514602.1 coordinate 31,100, forward strand.
TCGTAATTTTTTGGAAGCTTGGCAATCCGTTTTAATGAAAGTGCTTTTCCACAGTCTGTGCCTAGGGCTACTTTAAGAGGAAATAAATCATAGAGACAAAACTGAGAACTACTTTTTTTCTCAAGTTTCAAAGAGCTACTACAAACCATGTTGGATTTAGAGTTCCAAATTCTTCCATCTATATAGGACAGAACAGAGGGAAACCTAAAATAATAAACTGCTACTGTAAACTAACGCTTCAAACTAGAAGAACAAAATTTGGTTAGTCAAGTAGAATTTGTGTACCGATCATTACCTCCAAGTATCATCAAGATTGGGTGAAAAAAATATGTTCTGGTATTTCGGAAACTCGTTGTTTCTTAGAAGCTTGACAACCCCTCTCAATGAAAGTGCTGTTCCACAGTCTGTGCCTAGGGCTACTTGAAGAGGAAACAAACCATAGAGACAAAACTGAGAACTCCTTTATTGTGTCAAGTTTCAAAGAGCTACTACAAACCATGTTGGATTTAGAGTTCCAAATTCTTCTATCTATATAGGAGAGAACAGAGGGAAACCTAAAATTATAAACTGCTATTGTAAACAAACGCTTCAAACTAGAAAGAACAAAATTTAGTTAGTCAAGTGGGATTTGTGTACCGATCATTACCACCAAGTATCATCAAGATTGGGTGAAAAAATATTTGCTGGTACTTCGGAAACTCCTTATTTCTTAGAAGCTTGACAACCTTTATTTTGTCAAGTTTCAAACAGCTACTACAAACCATGTTGAATTTAGAGTTCCAAAGTCATGTATGTATATAGGAGAGAACAGAGTGAAACCTAAAAATAAAAACTGCTACTGTAGACGAACGCTTCAACCTAGAAGAACAAAATTTGGTGAGCCAAGTTGGATTTGTGTACTGATCATTACGTCGAAGTATCATCAAAATTGGGTGAAAAAATTTTTGCTGGTATGTCGGAAACTCGTTATTTCTTAGAAGCTTAGCAACCCGTCTCAATGAAAGTGCCTTTCCACAGTCTGTGCCTAGGGGCTACTTAAAGAGGAAACAAACCATAGATACAAAACTGAGAATTCTTTAATTTTAAAAAGTTTCAAAGAGCTACTACAAATCATGTTGGATTTAGAGTTCCAAATTCATCTATCTATGTAGGAGAGAACAGAGGGAAACCTAAAAATAAAAACTGGTACTGTAAACTAACGCTTCAACCTAGAAGAACAAAATTTGGTGAGCCAAGTGGGATTTGTGTACTTGTCATTACCACCACGAATCATCAAGATTGGGATAAAAATATTTGCTGGTCTTTTGGAAACTCGTTATTTCTTAGAAGCTTGACAACCCCTCTCAATGAAAGTGCCTTTTCACAGTCTGTGCTAGGACTACTTGAAGAGGAAATAAACCATTGAGACTAAACTGAGAACTCCTTTATTTTGTCAAGTTTCAAAGAGCTACTACAAACCATGTTGGATTTAGAGTTCCAAATTCATCTATCTATATAAGAGATCAGAGTGAAACCTAAATATAAAAACTGCTACTGTAGACAAACGCTTCAACCTAGAAGAACCAAATTTGGTGAGCCAAGTGGGATTTGTGTACTTGTCATTACCACCACGAATCATCAAGATTGGGTTAAAAAATATTTGCTCGTGTTTCAGAAACTCGTAATTTCTTGGAAGCTTGGCAACTCCTTTCAATGAAAGTGCTTTTCCCACAGTCTGTGCCTAGGGCTACTTGAAGATAAATCAATCCATAGAGACAAAACTTAGACCTACATTTTTTGTCAATTTTCAAAGAGCTACTACAAACCATGTTGGATTTAGAGTTCAAAATTCATCTATCTATATAGGAGAGAACAGAGTGAAACCTAAATATAAAAACTGCTACTGTAGTCCAACGCTTAAAGCTAAAAGAACAAAATTTGGTCAGCCAAGTTGGATTTGTGTACTGATCATTACCTCCAAGTATCATCATGTTTGGGTTAAAAATATTTGTGGTATTTCGGAAACTCGTAATTTCTTGGAAGCTAGAAAACCCCTTTTAATGAAAGTGCTTTTCCACAGTCTCTGCTTAGGGCTACATGAAGAGGAAACAAACCATAGAGACAAAACTGAGAACTCTTTTTTTTTTGTCAAGTTTCAAAGAGCTTCTACAAACCATGTTGGATTTAGAGTTCCAAATTCAGCTAACTATATAGGAGAGAACAGAGTGAAACGTAAATATAAAGACTGCTTCTGTAGTCGAACGCTTAAACCTAGAAGAACAAAATTTGGTGAGCCAAGTGGGATTTGTGTACTGATCATTACCTCCAAGTATCATCAAGTTTGGGGGAAAAAATATTTGCTGGTATTTCTTCTTAGAAGCTTGGCAACCCTTCTCAATAAAAGTGCTTTTCCCACAGTCTGTGCCTAGGGCTACTTGAAGAGGAAACAAACCATAGAGACAAACTGAGAACTCCTTATTTTGTCAAGTTTCAAAGAGCTACTACAAACCCTGTTGGATTTAGAGTTCCAAATTCTTCTATCTATATAGAAGAGAAACAGAGTGAAACCTAAAAATAAAACTGCTACTGTAAACGAACGCTTCAGCCTAGAAGAACAAAATTTGGTGAGCCAAGTGGGATTTGTGTACTTGTCATTACCACCAAGTATCATCAAGATTGGGTGAAAAAATATTTGCTGATATGTCAGAAACTCGTAATTTCTTGGAAGCTTGGCAACCCCTTTCAATGAAAGTGCCTTTCCAAGTCTCTGCTTAGGGCTACTTGAAGAGGAAAACAAATTAGAGAGACAAAACTGAGAACCACTTTTTTTTTCAAGTTTCAAAGAGCTACTGCAAACTATTTTGGATTTAGAGTTTCAAATTCATCTATCTATATAGGAGAGTACAGAGGGAAACCTAAAAAATAAACTGCTACTGCAAACGAACGATTCAAACTAGAAGAACAAAATTTGGTGAGCCAAGTGGGACTTGTGTACCCATCAATTCCACGAAGTATCATCAAGATTGGGTGAAAAAATATTTGCTGGTGTTTCGGAAACTCGTTATTTCTTGGAAGCTTGACAACCCCTTTCAATGAAAGTGCTTTTCCACAATCTGTGCCTAGGGCAACTTGAAGAGGAAACAAACCATAGACAAAACTGAGAACTCCTTTATTTTGTCAATTTCAAAGAGCTACTAGAAACCATGTTGGATTTAGAGTTCCAAATTCATCTATCTATATAGGAGAGAACAGAGTGAAACCTAAAAATAAAAACTGCTACTGTAAACGAATGCTTCAACCTAGAAGAACAAAATTTGGTGAGCCAAGTGGGACTTGTGTACTGATCATTACCACCACGTATCATCAAGATTGGGTGAAAAACTATTTACTGGTAATTCGGAAACTCGTTATTTCTTAGATGCTTGGAAACCCCTTTCAATGAAAGTGCTTTTCCACAGTCTGGCCTAGAGCTACTTGAAGAGGAAAGAAACCATAGAGACAAAACTGAGAACTCCTTTATTTTGTCAATTTTCAAAGAGCTACTAGAAACCATGTTGGATTTAGAGTTCCAAATTCATCTATCTATATAGGAGAGAACAGAGTGAAACCTAAAAATAAAAACTGCTTTTGCAACCAAACCTTCAACCTAGAAGAACAAAATTTTTTTGAGCCAAGTGGGATTTATGTACTTGTCATTACCTCTACGTATCATCAAGATTGGGTGAAAAAATATTTGCTGGTGTTTCGGAAACTCGTTATTTCTTGGAAGCTTGGCAACCCCTTTCAATGAAAGGGCTTTTCCACAGTCTGTGCCTAGGGCTACTTGAAGAGGAAACAAACCTTAGAGAAAAAACAGAGAACTACATTTTTTGTCAAGTTCAAAAAGCTACTACAAACCATGTTGGATTTAGAGTTCCAAATTCATCTATCTATATAAGAGAGAACAGAGTGAAACCTACGTATAAAAACTGCTACTGTAGACCAACGCTTCAACGTAGAAGAACACAATTTGGTGAGCCAAGTGCGATTTGTGTACTGATCATTACCACCAAGTATCATCAAGATTGGGTAAAAAAAAATTTGCTGGTATTTTCTAAATGCGTTATTTCTTAAAAGCTTGGCAACCCTCTCAATGAAAGTGCTTTTCCACAGTCTGTGCCTAGGGCTACTTTAAGAGGAAACAAACCATAGAGGCAAAACTGACAACTCCTTTATTTTGTCAAGTTTCAAAGAGCTACTAGAAACCATGTTGTATTTAGAGTTCCAAATTCATCTATCTATATAAAAGAGAACAGAGTGAACCCTAAAAATAAAAACTGCTACTGTAAACCAACACTTCAACCTAGAAGAAAAAATTTGGTGAGCCAAGTGGGATTTGTGTACTTGTCATTACCACCATGTATGATCAAGATTGGGTGAAACAATATGTGCTGGTATTTCGGAAACTAGTTATTTCTTGGAAGCTTGGGAACAACTTTCAATGAAAGTACTTTTCCACAGTCTGTGCCTAGGGCTACTTAAAGAGGAAACAAGCCTTAGAGACCACACCGAGAACTCCTTTTTTTTCTCAAGTTTCAAAGAGCTACTACAAACCATGTTGTATTTAGAGTTCCAAAATCATCTATCTATATAGGAGAGAACAGAGTGAAACCAAAAAAAAAAAACTGCTACTGAAAACGAACGCTTCAACCTAGAAGAAAAAAATTTGGTGAGCCAATTGGGATTTGTGTACTTGTCTTTACCACACGTATGATCAAGATTGGGTTAAAAAATATTTGCTGGTATTTCGGAAACTCGTTATTTCTTAGAAGCTTGGCAACCCCTTTCAGTGAAAATGCTTTTCCACAATCTGTGCCTAGGGCTACTTGAAGAGGAAAAAAAACATAGAGACAAAACTGAGACTCCTTTATTTTGTCGTGTTTCAAAGAGCTACTACAAACCATGTTGTATTTAGAGATCCAAAATCATCTATCTATATATTAGAGAACAGAGTGAAACCTAAAAATAAAAACTGATACTGTAAATGAATGCTTCAACCTAGAAGAACAAAATTCGGTGAGCCAAGTGGGATTTGTGTACCGATCATTCCCACCACGTATGATCAAGATTGGGTGAACAAATATTTACTGGTAATTCAGAAACTCGTTATTTCTTAGATGCTTGGCAACCCCTCTCAATGAAAGTGCTTTTCCACATCTGTGCCTAGAGCTACTTGAAGAGGAAAGAAACCATAGAGACAAAACAGAGAACTCCCTTTATTTTGTCAAGTTTCAAAGAGCTACTACAACCATGTTGGATTTAGAGTTCCAAATTCATCTATCAATATTGGAGAGAACAGAGTGAAACCTAAAAATAAAAACTGCTTTTGTAACCAAACCTTCAACCTAGAAGAACAAAATTTTTTGAGCCAAGTGGGATTTATGTAATTGTCATTACCTCTAAGTATCATCAAGATTGGGTGAAAAAATATTTGCTGGTATTTCGAAAACTCGTAATTTCTTGGAAGCTTGGCAACCCCTTTCAATGAAATTGCTTTTCCATAGTTTCTGCTTAGGGCTACTTGAAGAGGAAACAAATTAGAGAGACAAAACTGAGAACTCCTTTTTTTCTCAAGTTTCAAAGAGCTACTACAAACCATGTTGGATTTAGAGTTCCAAATTCATCTATCTATATAGGAGAGTACAGAGGGAAACCTAAAAATATAAACTGCTACTGTAAACGAACGATTCAAACTAGAAGAACAAAATTGGTGAGCCAAGTGGGACTTGTGTACCCATCAATTCCACGAAGTATCATCAAGATTGGGTGAAAAAACTATTTGCTGGTGTTTCGGAACTCGTTATTTCTTGGAAGCTTGGCAACCCCTTTCAATGAAAGTGCTTTCCGCAGTCTATGCCTAGGGCTACTTGAAGAGGAAACAAACCGTAGAGAAAAAACTGAGAACTACTTTATTTTGTCAAGTTTCAAAGAGCTACTACAAACCATGCTGGATTTAGAGTTGCAAATTCATCTATCTATATAAGAGAGAAGAGAGTGAAACCTTCATATAAAAACTGCTACTGTAGCCGAACGCTTCAACCATGAGGAACAAAATTTGGTGAGCCAAGTGGGATTATTGTACTGATCATTCCCATCACCTATCATCAAGATTGGGTGAAAAAATATTTGCTGGTATTTCGGAAACTCGAAATTTTTTTGAAGCTTGGCAACCCCTCTCAATGAAAGTGCTTTTCCACAGTCTGTGCCTAGGGCTACTTGAAGAGGAAACAAACCATAGACACAAAACTGAGAACTCCTTTATTTTGTCAAGTTTCAAAGAGCTACTAGAAACCATGTTGTATTTAGAGTTCCAAATTCATCTATCTATATAGGCGAGAACAGTGTGAACCCTAAAAATAAAAACTGCTACTGTAAACGAACACTTCAACCTAGAAGAACAAAATTCGGTGAGCCAAGTGGGATATGTGTACTGATCATTACCACCATGTATCATCAAGATTGGGTGAAAAAATATTTGCTGGTATTTCGGAAACTCGTTATTTCTTGGAAGCTTGGCAAACCCTTTCAATGAAAGTGCTTTTCCACAATCTGTGCCTAGGGCAACTTGAAGAGGAAACAAACCATAGACAAAACTGAGAACTCCTTTATTTTGTCATTTTTCAAAGAGCTTCTACAAACCATGTTGGATTTAGAGTTCCAAAGTCATCTATCTATATAGAAGAGAACAGAGTGAAACCTAAAAATAAAAACTGCTACTGTAAACGAATGCTTCAACCTAGAAGAACAAAATTCGGTGAGCCAAGTGGGATTTGTGTACTGATCATTACCACCACGTATCATCAAGATTGGGAGAAAAAATATTTACTGGTAATTCGGAAACTCGTTATTTCTTAGATGCTTGGAAACCCCTCTCAATGAAAGTGCTTTTCCACAGTTTGTGCCTAGAGCTACTTGAAGAGGAAAGAAAGCATAGAGACAAAACTGATAACTCCTTTATTTTGTCAATTTTCAAAGAGCTACTAGAAACCATGTTGGATTTAGAGTTCCAAATTCATCTATCTATATAGGAGAGAACAGAGTCAAACCTAAAAATAGAAACTGCTTTTGCAACCAAACCTTCAACCTAGAAGAACAAAATTTTTTGAGCCAAGTGGGATTTATGTACTTGTCATTACCTCTACGTATCATCAAGTTTGGGTGAAAAAATATTTGCTGGTGTTTCGGAAACTCGTTATTTCTTGGAAGCTTGGCAACCCCTTTCAATCAAAGGGCTTTTCCACAGTCTGTGCCTAGGGCTACTTGAAGAGGAAACAAACCATAGATACAAAACCGAGAACTACTTTTTTTGTCAAGTTTCAAAAAGCTACTACAAACCATGTTGGATTTAGAGTTCCAAATTCATCTATCTATATAAGAGAGAACAGAGTGTAACCTACGTATAAAAACTGCTACTGTAGACCAACGCTTCAACGTAGAAGAACACAATTTGGGGAGCCAAGTGCAATTTGTGTACTGATCATTACCACCACGTATCATCAAGATTGGGTGAAAAAAATTTGCTGGTATTTTCTAAATGCATTATTTCTTAAAAGCTTGGCAACTCCTCTCAATGAAAGTGCTTTTCCACAGTCTGTGCCTAGGGCTACTTGAAGAGGAAACAAACCATAGAGGCAAAACTGACAACTCCTTTATTTTGTCAAGTTTCAAAGAGCTACTAGAAACCATGTTGTATTTAGAGTTCCAAACTCATCTATCTATATAGGAGAGAACAGAGTGAACCCTAAAAATAAAAACTGCTACTGTAAACGAACACTTCAACCTAGAAGAACAAAATTTGGTGAGCCAAGTGGGATTTGTGTACTTGTCATTACCACCATGTATGATCAAGATTGGGTTAAACAATATTTGCTGGTATTTCGGAAACTCGTTATTTCTTGGAAACTTGGCAACAACTTTCAATGAAAGTACTTTTCCACAGTCTGTGCCTAGGGCTACTTAAAGAGGAAACAAACCTTAGAGACAAAACCGAGAACTCCTTTTTTTTCTCAAATTTCAAAGAGCTACTACAAACCATGTTGTATTTAGAGTTCCAAAATCATCTATCTATATAGGAGAGAACAGAGTAAAACCTAAAAATAAAAACTGCTACTGAAAACGAACGCTTCAACCTAGAAGAACAAAATTTGGTGAGCCAATTGGGATTTGTGTACTTGTCTTTACCACCACGTATGATCAAGATTGGGTGAAAAAATATTTGCTGGTATTTCGGAAACTCGTTATTTCTTAGAAGCTTGGCAACCCCTTTCAATGAAAATGCTTTTCCACAATCTGTGCCTAGGGCTACTTGAAGAGGAAAAAAAACATAGAGACAAAACTGAGAACTCCTTTATTTTGTCATGTTTCAAAGAGCTACTACAAACCATGTTGTATTTAGAGTTCCAAAATCATCTATCTATATAGGAGAGAACAGAGTGATACCTAAAAATAAAAACTTCTACAGTAAACGAATGCTTCAACCTAGAAGAACAAAATTCGGTGAGCCAAGTGGGATTTGTGTACCGATCATTACCACCACGTATGATCAAGATTGGGTGAACAAATATTTACTGGTAATTCAGAAACTCGTTATTTCTTAGATGCTTGGCAACCCCTCTCAATGAAAGTGCTTTTCCACAGTCTGTGCCTAGAGCTACTTGAAGAGGAAAGAAACCATAGAGACAAAACTGAGAACTCCTTTATTTTGTCAAGTTTCAATGAGCTACTAGAAACCATGTTGGATTTAGAGTTCCAAATTCATCTATCAATATAGGAGAGAACAGAGTGAAACCTAAAAATAAAAACTGCTTTTGTAACCAAACCTTCAACCTAGAAGAACAAAATTTTTTGAGCCAAGTGGGATTTATGTAATTGTCATTACCTCTACGTATCATCAAGATTGGGTAAAAAAATATTTGCTGGTATTTCGAAAACTCGTTATTTCTTGGAAGCTTGGCAACCCCTTTCAATGAAATTGCTTTTCCATAGTTTCTGCTTAGGGCTACTTGAAGAGGAAACAAATTAGAGAGACAAAACTGAGAACCGCTTTTTTTTTCAATTTTCAAAGAGCTACTGCAAACCATTTTGGATTTAGAGTTCCAAATTCATCTATCTATATAGGAGAGTACAGAGGGAAACCTAAAAATATAAACTGTTACTGTAAACGAACGATTCAAACTAGAAGAACAAAATTGGTGAGCCAAGTGGGACTTGTGTACCCATCAATTCCACGAAGTATCATCAAGATTGGGTGAAAAAATATTTGCTGGTGTTTCGGAAACTCGTTATTTCTTGGAAGCTTGGCAACCCCTTTCAATGAAAGTGCTTTTCCACAGTCTATGCCTAGGGCTACATGAAGAGGAAACAAACCATAGAGAAAAACTGAGAACTAGTTTATTTTGTCAAGTTTCAAAGAGCTACTACAAACCATGCTGGATTTAGACTTGCAAATTCATCTATCTATATAAGAGAGAAGAGAGTGAAACCTTCATATAAAAACTGCTACTGTAGCCGAACCCTTCAACCAAGAAGAACAAAATTTGGTGCGCCAAGTGGGATTATTGTACTGATCATTCCCATCACCTATCATCAAGATTGGGTGAAAAAATACTTGCTGGTATTTCGGAAACTCGAAATTTTTTTGAAGCTTGGCAACCCCTCTCAATGAAAGTGCTTTTCCACAGTCTGTGCCTAGGGCTACTTGAAGAGGAAACAAACCATAGACACAAAACTGAGAACTCCTTTATTTTGTCACGTTTCAAAGAGCTACTAGAAACGATGTTGTATTTAGAGTTCCAAATTCATCTATCTATATAGGAGAGAACAGAGTGAACCCTAAAAATAAAAACTGCTACTGTAAACGAACACTTCAACCTAGAAGATCAAAATTTGGTGAGCCAAGTGGGATTTGTGTACTGATCATTAACACCATGTATCATCAATTTTGGGTGAAAAAATATTTGCTGGTATTTCGGAAACTCATAATTTCTTGAAAGGTTGGCAACCCCTTTCAATGAAAGTGATTTTCCACAGTCTCGCCATAGGGCTACTTGAAGAGGAAACAATCCCTAGAGACAAAACTGAGATCTACTTTTTTTGTCAAGTTTCAAAGAGCTACTACAAACCATGTTGGATTTAGAGTTCCAAATTCATCTATCTATATAGGAGAGTACAGAGGGAAACCTAAAAATATAAACTGCTACTGTAAACGAACGATTCAACCTATAAGAACAAAATTTGGTGAGCCAAGTGGAATTTGTGTACCGATAATTACCACCAAGGATCATCAAGATTGGGTGAAAAAATATTTGCTGGTATTTCGGTAACTCGTAATTTCTTGAAAGGTTGGCAACCCCTTTCAATGAAAGTGATTTTCCACAGTCTCTCCATAGGGCTACTTGAAGAGGAAACAAACCCTAGAGACAAAACTGAGATCTACTTTTTTTGTCAAGTTTCAAAGAGCTACTACAAACCATGTTGGATTTAGAGTTCCAAATTCATCTATCTATATAGGAGAGTACAGAGGGAAACCTAAAAATATAAAATGCTACTGTAAACGAATGATTCAACCTATGAGAACAAAATTTGGTGAGCCAAGTGGAATTTGTGTACCGATCATTACCACCAAGCATCATCAAGATTGGGAAAAAAAATATTTGCTGGTATTTCGGAAACTCGTTATTTCTTGGAAGCTTGGCAAACCCTTTCAAGGAAAGTGCTTTTCCACAGTCTGTGCCTAGTTCTACTTGAAGAGGAAACAAACCATAGAGAGAAAACTGAGAACTCCATTGTTTTGTCAATTTTCAAAGAGCTACTAGAAACCATGTTGGATTTAGAGTTCCAAATTCATCTATCTATATAGGAGAGAACAGAGTGAAACCTAAAAATAAAAACTGTTACTGTAAACGAATGCTTCAAATTAGAAGAACAAAATTTGGTGAATCAAGTGGGATTTGTGTACCGATCATTACCAACAGGTATGATAGATTGATAGATTGGGTGAAAAAATATTTGCTGGTATTTCGGAAACTCGTAATTTCTTGGAGATTGGCAACCCCTTTTAATGAAAGTGCTTTTCCACAGTCTGTGCCTAGGGCTACTTGAAGAGGAAACAAACCATAGAGACAAAACTGAGAACTACTTTTTTTTGTCAAGTTTCAAAGAGCTACTATAAATCATGTTGGATTTAGAGTTCCTAATTCATCTATCTATATAGGAGAGAACAGAGTGAAACCTAAAAATAAAAACTGTTACTGTAAACGAACGCTTCAACCTAGAAGAACAAAATTTGGAGAGCCAGTTGGAATTTGTGTACCGATCATTACCACCAAGCATCATCAACATTGGGTGAAAAAATATTTGATGGTATTTCGGAAACTCGTTATTTCTTGGAAGCTTGGCAAACCCTTTCAATGAAAGTGCTTTTCCACAGTCTGTGCCTAGTTCTAATTGAAGAGGAAACAAACCGTAGAGAAAAAACTGAGAACTCCATTGTTTTGTCAATTTTCAAAGAGCTACTAGAAACCATGTTGGATTTAGAGTTCCAAATTCATCTATCTATATAGGAGAGAACAGAGTGAAACCTAAAAATAAAAACTGCTTCTGTAAACGAAACCTTCAACTTAAAAGAACAAAATTTGGTGAGCCAAGTGGGATTTATGTACTTGTCATTACCTCTACATATCATCAAGATTGGGTGAAAATATATTTGCTGGTATTTCGAAAACTCGTAATTTCTTGGAAGCTTGGCAACCCCTTTCAATGAAAGTGCTTTTCCACAGTCTCTGCTTAGGGCTACTTGAAGATGAAACAAATCATAGAGACAAAACTGAGACCTACTTTTTTTTGGTCAAGTTTCAAAGAGCTACTACAAACCATGTTGGATTTAGAGTTCCAAATTCATCTATCTATATAGGACAGATCAAAGGGAAACCTAAAAATATAAAGTGCTACTGTAAACGAACGCTTCAAACTAGAAGAACAAAATTTGGTGAGTAAAGTTGGATTTGTGTAGTGATCATTACCACCACGTATCTTCAAGATTGGGTAAAAAAATATTTGCTGGTATTTTCTAAACGCGTTATTTCTTAGAAGCTTGGCAACTCCTCTCAATGAAAGTGCTTTTCCACAGTCTGTGCCTAGGGCTACTTGAAGAGGAAACAAACCATAGAGACAAAACTGACAACTCCTTTATTTTTTCAAGTTTCAAAGAGCTACTAGAAACCATGTTGTATTTAGAGTTCCAAATTCATCTATCTATATAGGAGAGAACAGAGTGAACCCTAAAAATAAAAACTGCTACTGTAAACGAACACTTCAACCTAGAAGAACAAAATTTGGTGAGCCAAGTGGGATTTGTGTACTTGTCATTACCACCATGTATGATCAAGATTGGGTGAAACAATATTTGCTGGTATTTCGGAAACTCGTTATTTCTTGGAAGCTTGGCAACACCTTTCAATGAAAGTACATTTCCAAGTCTGTGCATTGGGCTACTTAAAGAGGAAACAAACCATACAGACAAAACTGAGAACTCCTTTTTTTCTCAAGTTTCAAAGAGCTACTACAAACCATGTTGGATTTAGAGTTCCAAATTCATCTATCTATATCGGAGAGAACAGAGTGAAACCTAAAAATATAACCTGCTACTGTAAACGAATGCTTCAACCTAGGAGAACAAAATTCGGTGAGCCAAGTGGAATTTGTGTACTGATCATTACCACCATGTATGATCAAGATTGGGTGAAAAAATATTTACTGGTAATTCGGAAACTCGTTATTTCTTAGATGCTTGGAAACCCCTCTCAATGAAAGTGCTTTTCCACAGTCTATGCCTAGAGCTACTTGAAGAGGAAAGAAACCATAGAGACAAAACTGGGAACTCCTTTATTTTGTCAATTTTCAAAGAGCTACTAGAAACCATGTTGGATTTAGAGTTCCAAATTCATCTATCTATATAGGAGAGAACAGAGTGAAACCTAAAAGTAAATCTGCTTTTGTAACCAAACCTTCAACCTAGAAGAACAAAATTTTTTGAGCCAAGTGGGATTTATGTACTTGTCATTACCACTACGTATCATCAAGATTGGGTGAAAAAATATTTGCTGGTGTTTCGGAACTCGTTATTTCTTGGAAGCTTGGCAACCCCTTTCAATGAAAGGGCTTATCCACAGTCTGTGCTTAGGGCTACTTGAAGAGGAAACAAACCATAGAGACAAAACAGAGAACTACTTTTTTGTCAAGTTTCAAAAAGTGACTACAAACCATTTTGGATTTAGAGTTCCAAATTCATCTATCTATATAAGAGAGAACAGAGTGAAACCTACGTATAAAAACTGCTACTGTAGACGAACGCTTCAACGTAGAAGAACACAATTTGGTGAGCCAAGTGCGATTTGTGTACTGATCATTACCACCATGTATCATCAAGATTGGGTGAAAAAATATTTGCTGGTATTTTCTAAACACGTTATTTCTTAGAAGCTTGGCAACTCCTCTCAATGAAAGTGCTTTTCCACAGTCTGTGCCTAGGGCTACTTGAAGAGGAAACAAACCATAGAGACAAAACTGACAACTAATTTATTTTTTCAAGTTTCAAAGAGCTACTTGAAACCATGTTGTATTTAGAGTTCCAAATTCATCTATCTATATAGGAGAGAACAGAGTGAACCCTAAAAATAAAAACTGCTACTGTAAACGAACACTTCAACCTAGAAGAACAAAATTTGGTGAGCCAAGTGGGATTTGTGTACTTGTCATTACCACCATGTATGATCAAGATTAGGTGAAACAATATTTGCTGGTATTTCGGAAACTGGTTATTTCTTGGAAGCTTGGCAACACCTTTCAATGAAAGTACTTTTCCACAGTCTGTGCCTAGGGCTACTTAAAGAGGAAACAAACCATACAGACAAAACCGAGAACTCCTTTTTTTTTTCTCAAGTTTCAAAGAGCTACTACAAACCATGTTGTATTTAGAGTTCCAAAATCATCTATCTATATAGGAGAGAACAGAGTGAAACCTAAAAATAAAAACTGCTACTGTAAACGAATGTTTCAACCTAGAAGAACAAAATTTGGTGAGCCAATTGGGATTTGTGTACTTGTCATTAACACCACGTGTGATCAAGATTGGGTGAAAAAATATTTGCTGGTGTTTCGGAAACTCGTTATTTCTTGGAAGCATGGCAACCCCTTTCAATGAAAGTGCTTTTCCACAGTCTATGCCTAGGGCTACTTGAAGAGGAAACAAACCATTGAGACAAAACTGAGAACCACTTTATTTTGTCAAGTTTCAAAGAGCTACTACAAACCATGTTGGATTTAGAGTTCCAAATTCATCTATCTATATAAGAGAGAATAGAGTGAAACCTACATATAAAAACTGCTACTGTTGACGACCGCTTCAACGTAGAAGAACACAATTTGGTGAGCCAAGTGCGATTTGTGTACTGATCATTAAAACCACGTATCATCAAGATTGGGTAAAAAAATATTTGCTGGTATTTTGGAAACTAGTTATTTCTTAGAAGCTTGTCCACCCCTCTCAATGAAAGTGATTTTCCACAGTCTGTGCCTAGGGCTACTTGAAGAGGAAACAAACCATAGAGACAAAACTGAGAACTCCTTTATTTTGTCAGGTTTCAAAGAGCTACTACAAACCATGTTGGATTTAGAGTTCCAAATTCATCTATCTATATAGGAGAGAACAGAGTGAAACCTAAAAATAAAAAACTGTTACTGTAAACGAAAGCTTCAAACTAGAAGAACAAAATTTGATGAGACAATTGGGATTTGTGTACTTGTCATTACCACCACGTATGATCAAGATTGCGTGAAATAATATTTGCTGGTATTTCGGAAACTCGTTATTTTTGGAAGCTTGGCAACCCCTTTCAATGAAAGTGCTTTTCCACAGTCTCTGCTTAGGAATACTTGAAGAGGCAAGGAATCATAGAGACAAAACTGAGAACTACTTTTTTTTGTCAAGTTTTAAAGAGCTACTACAAACCATGTTGGATTTAGAGTTCCAAATTTATCTATCTATATAGGAGAAATCAAAGTGAAACCTAAAAATATAAAGTGGTACTGTAAACGAACGCTTCAAACTAGAAGAACAAAATTTGGTGAGTCAAGTGGGATTTGTGTTCAGATCATTACCACCAAGTATCATCAAGTTTGGGTGAAAAAATATTTGCTGGTATTTCGGTAAATCGTTATTTCTTAGATGCTTGGCAACCATTTCAATGAAAGTGCTTTTCCAGAGTCTGTGCCTAGGGCTACTTGAAGAGGAAACAAACCATAGAGACAAAACTGAGAACTACTTTATTTTGTCAAGTTTCAAAGAGCTACTACAAACCATGCTGGATTTAGAGTTGCAAATTCATCTATCTATATAAGAGAGAAGAGAGTGAAACCTTCATATAAAAACTCCTACTGTAGCCGAACGCCTCAACCAAGAAGAACAAAATTTGGTGAGCCAAGTGGGATTTTTGTACTGATCATTACCACCACCTATCATCAAGATTGGGTGAAAAAATATTTGCTGGTATTTCGGAAACTCGTAATTTTTTAGAAGCTTGGCAACCCCTCTCAATGAAAGTGCCTTTCCACAGTCTGTGCCTAGGGTACTTGAAGAGGAAACAAACCATAGAGGCAAAACTGACAACTCCTTTATTTTGTCAAGTTTCAAAGAGCTACTAGAAGCCATGTTGTATTTAGAGTTCCAAATTCATCTATCTATATAGGAGAGAACAGAGTGAACCCTAAAAATAAAAACTGCTACTGTAAACGAACACTGCAACCGAGAAGAACAAAATTTGGTTAGCCAAGTGGGATTTTTGTACTGATCATTACCACCACCTATCATCAAGATTGGGTGAAAAAATATTTGCTGGTATTTCGGAAACTCGTAATTTTTTAGAAGCTTGGCAACCCCTTTCAATGAAAGTGATTTTCCACAGTCTCTGCATAGGGCTATTGAAGAGGAAACAAACCATAGAGACAAAACTGAGATCTACTTTTTTTGTCAAGTTTCAAAGAACTACTACAAACCATGTTGCATTTAGAGTTCCATATTCATCTATCTATATAGGAGAGAAGAGAGGGAGACCTAAATATAAAAACTTCTACTGTAGACGAACGCTTCAACCTAGAAGAACAAAATTTGGTGAGCCAAGTGGGATTTGTGTCCTGATCATTACCACAAAGTATCATCTAGTTGGGTGATAAAATATTTGCTGGTATATCGGAAAATCATTATTTCTTAAAAGCTTGGCAACCCCTCTCAATGAATGTGCTTTTCCACAGTCTGTGAAAAGGGCTACATGAAGAGGAAACAAACCACAGAGACAAAACTGAGAACTCCTTTATTTTTTCAAGTTTCAAAGAGCTACTACAAACCATGTTGGATTTAGAGTTCCAAACTCATATATCTATATAAGAGAGAACAGAGTGAAACCTACAAATAAAAACTGCTACTGTAGACGAAAGCTTCAACCTAGAAGAACACAATTTAGTGAGCAAAGTGGGATTTGTGTAGTGATCATTACTAACAAGTATCATCAAGATTGGGTGAAAAAATATTTGCTGGTATTTCAAAAACTCGTCATTTCTTAGAAGCTTGGCAACCCCTCTCAATGAAAGTGCTTTTCTACAGTCTGTGAATAGGGCTACTTGAAGAGGTCACAAACCATAGTACAAACCTGAGAACTGCTTTATTTTTTCAAGTTTTAAAGAGCCACTACAAACCATGTTGGATTTGGAGTTCCAAATTCATCTATCTATATAGGAGATTATAGAGTGAAACCTAAATATAAAACTGCTATTGTAGACTAACGATTCAAACTAGAAGAACAAAATTTGGTGAGCCAAGTGGGATTTATGTACTGATCATTACCACCAAGTATCATCAAGATTGGGTAAAAAAAATATTTGCTGGTATTTCAGAAACTCGTTCTTTCTTAGAAGGTTGGCTACCCCTCTCAAAGAAAGTGCTTTACCACAGTCTGTGCCAAATGCTACTTGAAGAGGAAACAAACCATAGAGACAAAACTGAGAACTCCTTTTTTTTGTCAAGATTCAAAGAGCTACTACAAAACATGTTGGATTTAGAGTTCCAAATTCATGTATCTATATAGGAGAAAAAAGAGGGAAACCTAAATATAAAAACTGCTACTGTAGACGAAACTTCAAACTAGAAGAACACAATTTAGAGGAAAGTGGGATTTGTGTAGTGATCATTACTAACAAGTATCATCAAGATTGGGTGAAAAAATATTTGCTGGTATTTCGGAAACTCGTCATTTCTTAGAAGCTTGGCAACCCCTCTCAATGAAAGTGCTTTTCCACAGTCTGTGAATAGGTCTACTTGAAGAGGAAACAAACCATAGAGACAAAACTGAGAACTCCTTTATTATGTCAAGTTTCAAAAAGCTACTACAAACCATGTTGGATTTAGAGTTCCCAATTCATCTATCTATGTAGGAGAGAACAGAGTGAAACCTGAAAATAAAAACTTCTACTGTAAACGAATGCTTCAACCTAGAAGAACAAAATTTGGTGAGCCAAGTGGGATTTGTGTCCTGATCATTACCACAAAGTATCATCATGATTGGGTGAAAAAATATTTGCTGGTATTTCGGAAACTCGTTATTTCTTAGAAGCTTGGAAACCCCTCTCAATGAAAGTGCTTTTCCGCAGTCTGTGAATAGGGCTACTTGAAGACGAAACAAACCATAGACACAAAACGGAGAACTCCTTTATTATGTCAAGTTTCAAAGAGCTACTACAAACCATGTTGGATTTAGAGTTCCAAATTCATCTATCTATATAGGAGAGAACAGAATGAAACCTAAATATAAAAAGTGCTACTGTAGACGAACGCTTCAACCTAGAAGAACAGAATTTGCTGAGCCAAGTGGGATTTGTGAACTGATCATTACCACCACGTATCATCAAGATTGGGTGAAAAAATATTTGCTGGTATTTCGGAACCTCGGTATTTCTTAGAAGCTTGTAAACCCCTCTCAATGAAAGTGCTTTTCCGCAGTCTGTGCCTAGGGCTACTTGAAGAGGAAAGAAACCATAGAGACAAAACTGAGAAGTCCTCTATTTTTTCAAGTTTCAAAGAGCTACTACAAACCATGTTGGATTTACAGTTCCAAATTCATCTATCTATATAGGAGAAAACAGAGTGAAACCTAAAAATAAAAACTGCTATTTTAAAGGAACGCTTCAACCTAGAAGAACAAAATTTTGGTGACGAAAATTGGGATTTGCGTACTGTCATTACCATCACGTATCATGAAGATTGGGTGAAAAAATATTTGCTGGTATTTCAGAAACTCGTTATTTATTAGAAGCTTGGAAACCCCTGTCAATGAAAGTTCTTTTCCACAGTCTGTGCCTAGGGCTACTTGAAGAGGAAAAAACCTTAGAGACAAAACTGAGAACTGCTTTATTTTGTCAAGTTTCAAAGAGCTACTGCAAACCATGTTGGATTTAGAGTTCCAAATTCATCTATCTATATAGGAGAGAACAGAGTGAAACCTAAAAATAAAAACTGCTACTGTAAAGGAACGCTTCAACCTAGAAGAACAAAATTAGGTGAGCCAAGTGGGATTTGTGTACTTATCATTACCACCACGTATCATCAGGATTGGTTCAAAAAATATTTGCTGGCATTTCAGAAACTCATAATTTCTTGGAAGCTTGGCAACCCCTTTCAATGAAAGTGCTTTTCCAAAGTCTCTGCTTAAGGCTACTTTAAGAGGAAACAAACCATAGAGACAAAACTGAGAACTCCTTTTTTTTGTCAAAATTCAAAGAGCTACTACAAAACATGTTGGATTTAGAGTTCCAAATTCACGTATCTATATAGGAGAAAAAAGAGGGAAACCTAAATATAAAAACTGCTACTGTAGACGAACGCTTCAACCAAGAAGAACAAAATTTGGTGAGCCATGTGCGATTTGTGTACTTTTTATTACCAAAAAAATCATCAAGATTGGGTGAAAAAAATATTTGCTGGTATTTCGGAAACTCGTTATTTCTTAGAAGCTTGGAAATCCCTCTCAATGAAAGTGCTTTTCCGCAGTCTGTGAATAGGGCTACTTGAAGAGGAAACAAACCATAGAAACAAAAGTGAGAACTCCTTTATTATGTCAAGTTTCAAAGAGCTACGAAAAACCATGTTGGATTTAGAGTTCCAAATTCATCTATCTATATAGGAGAGAACAGAGTGAAACCCAAACATAAAAACTGCTACTGTACCGAACACTTCAACCTAGAAGAACAAAATTTGGTGAGCCAAGTGGGATTTGTAGACTTGTCAATACCACCACGTATCATCAAGATTGGGTGAAAAAATATTTGCTGGTATTTCGGAAACTCGTAATTTGTTGGAAGCTTGGCAACCCCTCTCAATGAAAGTGCTTTTCCAAAGTCTCTGCTTAGGGCTACATGAGGCGGAAACAAATCATAGAGACAAAATAAGAACTCCTTATTTTTTCAAGGTTCAAAAAGCTACTACAAACCATGTTGGATTTAGAGTTCCAAATTCATCTATCTATATAGGAGAGAACAGAGTGAAACCTAAAAATAAAAACTGCTACTGAAAACGAACGCTTCAACCTAGAAGAACAAAATTTGGTGAGCCAAGTGGGATTTGGATTCCGATCATTACCACCATGTATCATCAACATTGGGTGCCAAAATATTTGCTGGTATTTCGGAAACTCGTTATTTCTTGGAAGTTTGGCAACGCCTTTCAATGAAAGTGATTTTCCACAGTCTCTGCTTAGGGCTACATGAAGCGGAAACAAATCATAGAGACAAAACTGAGAACTCCTTTACTTTCTCTAGTTTCAAAGAGCTACTACAAACCATATTGGATTTAGAGTTCCAAATTCATCTATTCATATATGAGAGAACATAGTGAAACCTAAATATAAAAAC
Organism: Callospermophilus lateralis; assembly: GCF_048772815.1. Taxonomy (NCBI): domain Eukaryota; kingdom Metazoa; phylum Chordata; class Mammalia; order Rodentia; family Sciuridae; genus Callospermophilus; species Callospermophilus lateralis. The sequence continues at coordinate 51,071 of NW_027514602.1, forward strand.
TGCTACTGTAGACGAACGCTTCAACCTAGAAGAACAAAATTTGGTGAGCCAAGTGGATATTGTGGACTGATCATTACCACCAAGTGTCATCAAGATTGCTTGAAAAAATATTTGCTGGTATTTCGGAAACTCAGGATTTCTTAGAAGCTTGGCAACCCCTGTCAAGGAAAGTGCTTTTCCACAGTCACTGCTAAGGACTACTTGAAGCGGAAACAAATCATAGAGAAAAAACTGAGAACTCCTTTATTTTGTCAAGTTTCAAAGAGCTACTACACACCATGTTGGATTTAGAGTTCCAAATTCATCTATCCATATAGGAGAGAACAGAGTGAAACCTAAATATAAAAATTGCTAGTGTAGACGAACGCTTCAACCTAGAAGAACAAAATTTGGTGAGCCAAGTGGGATTTGTGTACTAATCATCACCACCAAGTATCATCAAGATTGGGTGAAAAAATATTTGCTGGTATTTCGGAAACTCGTTATTTCTTGGAAGCTTGGCAACCCATCTCAATGAAAGTGCGTATCCACCGTCTGTGCCTAGGGCTACTTGAAGAGGAAACAAACCATAGAGACAAAACAGAGAACTCCTTTATTATGTCAAGTTTCAAAGAGCTACGAAAAACCATGTTGGATTTAGAGTTCCAAATTCATCTATCTATATAGGAGAGAACAGAATGAAACCTAAATATAAAAAGTTCTACTGTAGACGAACGCTTCAACCTAGAAGAAGAAAATTTGGTGAGCCAAGTGGGATTTGTGTACTGATCATTACCACCAAGTATCATCAAGACTGGGTGAGAAAATATTTGCTGGTATTTCGGAAAATCCTTAATTCTTAGAAGCCTGGCAACCCCTCTCAATGAAAGTGCTTTTCCACAGTCTGTGCCTAGGGCTACTTGAAGAGGACACAAACCATACAGATAAAACTGAGAACTACTCTTTTTGGTAAAGTTTCAAAGATTTACTACAAACCATGTTGGATTTAGAGTTCGAAATTCATCTATCTATATAGGAGAGAACAGAGTGAAACCTATAAATATAAACTGCTATTGTAAACGAACTCTTCAAACTAGAAAACAAAATTTGGTGAGTCAAGTGGGATTTGTGTACCGATCATTACTACCAAGTATCATCAAGATTGGGTGAAAAAATATTGGCTGGTATATGGGAAACTCGTTATTTCTTAAAAGCTTGGCAACCCCTCTCAATGAAAGTGCTTTTCCACAGTCTGTGAAAAGGGCTACATGAAGTTCCAAATTAATCTATCTATATAGGAGAGAACAGAGTGAAACCCTAAATATAAAAACTGCTACTGTAGACGAACGCTTCAACCTAGAAGAACAAAATTTGGTGAGCCAAGTGGGATTTGTGTACTGATCATTACCACCACGTATCATCAAGATTGGGTGAAAAAATATTTGCTGGTATTTCGGAAACTCGTTATTTCTTAGAAGCTTGGCAACCCCTCTCAATGAAATTGCTTTTCCACAGTCTGTGCCTAGGGCTACTTGAAGAGGAAACAAACCCTAGAGACAAAACTGAGAACTGCTTTATTTTTCAAGTTTCAAAGAGCTACTGCAAACCATGTTGGATTTAGAGTTCCAAATTCATCTATCTATATAGGAGAGAAGAGAGTGAAACCTAAAAATAAAAACTGCTACTGTAAAGGAACGCTTCAACCTAGAAGAACAAAATTTGCTGATCCAAGTGGGATTTGTGTACTTGTCATTACCCCCACGTATCATCACGATTGGTTGAAAAAATATTTGCTGGTATTTCGGAAACTCGTAATTTCTTGGAAGCTTGGCAACCCCTTTCAATGAAAGCGCTTTTCCAAAGTCTCTGCTTAAGGCTACTTTAAGAGGAAACAAACCATTGAGACAAAACTGAGAACTCCTTTTTTTTTTGTCAAGTTTCAAAGAGCTACTACAAACCATGTTGGATTTAGAGTTCCAAATTCATCTATCTATATAGGAGAGAACAGAGGGAAACCTAAATATAAAAACTGCTACTGTAGACGAACGCTTCAACCAAAAAGAACAAAATTTGGTGAGCCAAGTGGGATTTGTGTACTTGTCATTACCACCACGTATCATCAGGATTGGTTGAAAAAATATTTGCTGGTATTTCGGAAACTCGTAATTTCTTAGAAGCTTGGAAACCCCTCTCAATGAAAGTGCTTTTCCGCAGTCTGTGAATAGGGCTACTTGAAGAGGAAACAAACCATAGACACAAAACGGAGAACTCCTTTATTATGTCAAGTTTCAAAGAGTTACTACAAACCATGTTGGATTTAGAGTTCCAAATTCATCTATCTATATAGGAGAGAACAGAATGAAACCTAAATATAAAAAGTGCTACTGTAGACGAACGCTTCAACCTAGAAGAACAGAATTTGCTGAGCCAAGTGGGATTTGTGAACTGATCATTACCACCACGTATCATCAAGATTGGGTGAAAAAATATTTGCTGGTATTTCGGAACCTCGGTATTTCTTAGAAGCTTGTAAACCCCTCTCAATGAAAGTGCTTTTCCGCAGTCTGTGCCTAGGGCTACTTGAAGAGGAAAGAAACCATAGAGACAAAACTGAGAAGTCCTCTATTTTTTCAAGTTTCAAAGAGCTACTACAAACCATGTTGGATTTACAGTTCCAAATTCATCTATCTATATAGGAGAAAACAGAGTGAAACCTAAAAATAAAAACTGCTATTTTAAAGGAACGCTTCAACCTAGAAGAACAAAATTTTGGTGACGAAAATTGGGATTTGCGTACTGTCATTACCATCACGTATCATGAAGATTGGGTGAAAAAATATTTGCTGGTATTTCAGAAACTCGTTATTTATTAGAAGCTTGGAAACCCCTGTCAATGAAAGTTCTTTTCCACAGTCTGTGCCTAGGGCTACTTGAAGAGGAAACAAACCTTAGAGACAAAACTGAGAACTGCTTTATTTTGTCAAGTTTCAAAGAGCTACTGCAAACCATGTTGGATTTAGAGTTCCAAATTCATCTATCTATATAGGAGAGAACAGAGTGAAACCTAAAAATAAAAACTGCTACTGTAAAGGAACGCTTCAACCTAGAAGAACAAAATTAGGTGAGCCAAGTGGGATTTGTGTACTTATCATTACCACCACGTATCATCAGGATTGGTTCAAAAAATATTTGCTGGCATTTCAGAAACTCATAATTTCTTGGAAGCTTGGCAACCCCTTTCAATGAAAGTGCTTTTCCAAAGTCTCTGCTTAAGGCTACTTTAAGAGGAAACAAACCATAGAGACAAAACTGAGAACTCCTTTTTTTTGTCAAAATTCAAAGAGCTACTACAAAACATGTTGGATTTAGAGTTCCAAATTCACGTATCTATATAGGAGAGAAAAGAGGGAAACCTAAATATAAAAACTGCTACTGTAGACGAACGCTTCAACCAAGAAGAACAAAATTTGGTGAGCCATGTGCGATTTGTGTACTTTTTATTACCAAAAAAATCATCAAGATTGGGTGAAAAAATATTTGCATGTATTACGGAAACTCGTTATTTCTTAGAAGCTTGGAAATCCCTCTCAATGAAAGTGCTTTTCCGCAGTCTGTGAATAGGGCTACTTGAAGAGGAAACAAACCATAGAAACAAAAGTGAGAACTCCTTTATTATGTCAAGTTTCAAAGAGCTACGAAAAACCATGTTGGATTTAGAGTTCCAAATTCATCTATCTATATAGGAGAGAACAGAATGAAACCTAAATATAAAAAGTTCTACTGTAGACGAACGCTTCAACCTAGAAGAAGAAAATTTGGTGAGCCAAGTGGGATTTGTGTACTGATCATTACCACCAAGTATCATCAAGATTGGGTGAGAAAATATTTGCTGGTATTTCGGAAAATCCTTAATTCTTAGAAGCCTGACAACCCCTCTCAATGAAAGTGCTTTTCCACAGTCTGTGCCTAGGGCTACTTGAAGAGGACACAAACCATACAGACAAAACTGAGAACTACTCTTTTTGGTAAAGTTTCAAAGATTTACTACAAACCATGTTGGATTTAGAGTTCGAAATTCATCTATCTATATAGGACAGAACAGAGTGAAACCTAAAAATAAAAACTGCTACTGTAAAGGAACGCTTCAACCTAGAAGAACAAAATTTGGTGAGCCAAGTGGGATTTGTGTACTTGTCATTACCACCAGGTATCATCAAGATTCGGTGTAAAAAATATTTGCTGGTCTTTCGGGAACTCGTTTTTTTCTTAGAAGCTTGGCAACCCCTCTCAATGAAAGTGCTTTTCCACAGTCTGTGCCTAGGGATACTTGAAGAGGAAACAAACCATAGAGAGAAAACTGAGAACTCCTTTATTTTGTCAAGTTTCAAAGAGCTGCTACAAACCAGGTTAGATTTAGAGTTCCAAATTCATTTATCTATATAGGAGAGAACAGAGGGAACCCTAAAAATAAAAACGGCTACTGTAAAGAACACTTCAACCTAGAAGAACAAAACTTGGTGAGCCAAGTGCGATTTGTGTACTTCTCATTACCACCACGTATCATCAAGATTGGGTGAAAAAATATATGCTGGTATTTCGGAAACTCGTAATTTTTTGGAAGCTTGCCAACCCCTTTCAATGAAAGTGCTTTTCCACAGTCTCTGCATAGGGCTACTTGAAGAGGAAACAAACCATAGAGAAAAAACTGAGAACTCCTTTATTTTGTCAAGTTTCTAAGAGCTACTACAAACCATGTTGTATTTAGAGTTCCAAATTCATCTATCTATATAGGAGAGAACAAATTGAAACCTAAAAAATAAAAACTGCTATGTAAACGAACGCTTCAACCTAGAAGAACACGATTTAGTGAGCCAAGTGGGATTTGTGTACTGATCATTACCACAAGTATCATCAAGATTGGGTGAAAAAATATTTTCTGGTATTTCGGAAACTCGTTATTTCTTGGAAGCTTAGCAACCCCTTTCAATGAAAGTGCTTTTCCACAGTCTCTGCTTAGGGCTACTTGAAGAGAAAACAAACCATAGAGACAAAACTGAGAACTCCTTTTTTTTTGTCAAGATTCAAAGAGCTACTACAAACCATGTTGGATTTAGAGTTCCAAATTCATCTATCTATATAGGAGAGAACAGATCGAAAATTAAATATAAAAACTGCTGCTGTAGACGAACGCTTATACCTAGAAGAACAAAATTTGGTGAGCCAAGTGGGAATTGTGTACTGATCATTACCACCAAGTGTCATCAAGATTGGGTGAAAAAATATTTGCTGGTATGTCAGAAACTCGTTATTTCTTAGAAGCTTGGAAACCCCTCTCAATGAAATTGCTTTTAAACCGTCTGTGCCTAGGGCTACTTGAAGAGGAAACAAACCATAGAGACAAACCTGAGAACTCCTTTATTTTGTCAAGTTTCCAAGAGCTACTACAAACCATGTTGGATTTAGCGTTCCAAATTCATCTATCTATGTAGAAGAGAACAGAGTGGAACCAAAATAAAAAACTGCTACTGTAGACTTATGCTTCAACCTGGAAGAACAAAATTTCGTGAGCCAATTGGGATTTGTGTACTGATCATTACCACCACGTATCATCAAGATTCGGTGAAAAAATATTTGCTTGTATTTCGGAAAATAGTTATTTCTTAGAAGCTTGGCAACCCCTCTATATGAACGTGCTTTTCCACAGTCGGTGCTAGGGCTACTTGAAGAGGAAACAAACCATAGAGACAAAACGGAGAACTGCATTATTTTGTCAAGTTTCAAAGAGGTACTGCAAACCATGCTGGATTCAGAGTTCCAAATTCATCTATCTATATAATAGAGAACAGAGGAAAATCTAAATATAAAAACTGATATTTTAGACGAACGCTTCAACCTGGAACAACAAAATTTGGTGAGCCAAGTGGGATTTGTGTACTGATCATTACCACCAAGTATCATCAAGTTTGGTGAAAAAATGTTTGCTGGTATTTCGGAAACTCGTTCAATCTTAGTAGCTTGGCAACCCCTCTCAATGAAAGTGCTTTACCACAGTCTGTGCCTAGGGCTACTTTAAGAGGAAACAAACCATACAGAAGCAACTGAGAACTCCATTTATTTTTTCAAGTTTCAAAGTGCTACTACAAACCATGTTGGATTTAGTGTTCCAAATTCATCTATCTATATAGGAGAGAACAGAGTGAAACCTAAAAATAAAAACTGCAACTGTAAAGGAACACTTCAACCTAGAAGTCAAAATTTGGTGAGCAAAGAGGGATTTGTGTTCTTGTCAATACCACCACGTATCATCAAGATTGGGTGAAAAAATATTTCCTGGTATTTCGGAAACTCATTATTTCTTTGAAGCTTGGCAACCCCTCTCAATGAAAGTGCTTTTCCACAGTCTGTGCCTAGGGCTACTTGAAGAGAAACAAACCATAGAGACAAAAATGAGAACTCCTTTAATTTGTCAAGTTTCAAAAAGCTACTACAAACCATGTTGAATTTAGAGTTCCGAATTCATCTATCTATATAAGAGAGAACAAAGTAAAACCTACATATAAAAAATGCTACTGTAGACGAACGCTTCAACCTAGAAGAACAAAATTTGGTGAGCGAAGTGGGATTTGTGTACTTGTCATTACCACCACGTATCATCAAGATTGGGTGAAAAAATATTTGCTGGTATTTCGCAATCTCGTAATTTTTTGGAAGTTTGCCAACCCCTTTCAATGAAAGTGCATTTCCACAGTCTCTGCATAGGGTATAATTGAAGAGGAAACAAACAATAGAGACAAAACTGAGAACTCTTTTTTTTTGTCAAGTTTTAAAGAGCTACTTCAAACCATGTTGGATTTAGAGTTCCAAATTCATCTATCTATATAGGAGAAAACAGAGGGAAACCTAAATATAAAAATTGCTACTGTAGACGAAGACTTAAACCAAGAAGAACAAAATTTGGTGAGTCAAGTGGGATTTGTGTACTGATCATTACCACCAAGTATCATCAAGATTGGGTGAAAAAATATTTGCTGGTATTTCTGAAACTCGTTATTTCTTGGAAGCTTGGCAACCCCTTTCAATGAAAGTGCTTTTTCACAGTCTCTGCTTAGGGCTACTTGAAGAGGAAACAAACCATAGAGGCAAAACTGAGAACTCCTTTTTTTTGTCAAGATTCAAAGAGCTACTACAAACCATGGTGGATTTAGTGTTCCAAATTCATCTATCTATATAATAGAGAACAGAGGAAAACCTAAATATAAAACTGATATTTTAGACGAACGCTTCAACCTAGAAGAACAAAATTTGGTGAGCCAAGTGGGATTTGTGTACTGATCATTACCACCAAGTATCATCAAGATTGGGTGAAAAAATATTTGCTGGTATTTCGGAAACTCGTTATTTCTTAGAAGCTTGGCAATTTCCTCAATGAAAGTGCTTTTCCACAATCTGTGACTAGGCCTACTTGAAGAGGAAACAAACCATAGAGACAAAACTGAGAACTCCTTTATTTTTTCAGTTTCAACGGGCTACTACTAACCATGTTGGATTTAGAGTTCCAAATTCATCTATCTATATAGGAGAGAACAGAGTGAAAGCTAAAAATAAAAACTGCTACTGTAAAGGAACGCTTCAACATAGAAGAACAAAATTTGGTGAGCCAAGAGGGATTTGCGTACTTGTCAATACCACCACGTATCATCAAGATTGGGTGAAAAAATATTTCCTGGTATTTCGGAAACTCGTTATTTCTTGGACGCTTGGCAACCCGTTTCAATGAAAGTGCTTTTTCACAGTCTGTGCCTAGGGCTACTTGAAGAGGAAACAAACCATAGAGACAAAACTGAGAAGTCCTTTATTTTGTCAAGTTTCAAAGAGCTACTACAAACCATGTTGGATTTACAGTTCCAAATTCATCTATCTATATATAAGAGAACAGAGTGGAATCTAAATATAAAAACTGCTACTGTAGACGAACGCTTCAACCAAGAATAACAAAATTTGGTGAGCCAGGTGGTATTTGTGTACTGATCATTACCACCAAGTATCATCAAGATTGGGTGAAAAAATATTTGCTGGTATTTCGGAAACTAGTTATTTCTTGGAAGCTTGGCACCCCCTTTCAATGAAAGTGCTTTTCCACAGTCTCTGCTTAGGGCTACTTGAAGAGGAAAAAAACCATAGAGACAAAACTGAGAACTCATTTTTTTTGGTCAGGGTTCAAAGAGCTACTACAAACCATGTTGTATTTAGAGTTCCAAATTCATCTATCTATATAGGAGAGAACAGATCGAAACCTAAATATAAAAACTGCTTCTGTAGACGAACGCTTCAAAGTAGAAGAACAAAATTTGGTGAGCCAAGTGGGAATTGTGTACTGATCATTACCACCAAGTATCATCAAGATTGCGTGAAAAAATATTTGCTGGTATTTCGGAAACTCGTTCTTTCTTAGAAGATTTGCAACCCCTCTCAATGAAAGTGCTTTTCCACAGTCTGTGTGTAGGGCTGTTTGAAGAGGAAACAAACCATAGAGATAAAACTGAGAACTGCTCTTTTTTTTCAAGTTTCAAAGAGCTACTACTAACCATGTTGGATTTAGAGTTCCAAATTCATCTATCTATATAGGAGAGAACAGAGTGAAACCTAAAAATATAAACTGCTACTGTAAAGGAACGCTTCAACCTAGAAGAACAAAATTTGGTGAGCCAAGTGGGATTTGTGTACTTGTCATTACCACAACGTATCATCAAGATTGAATGAAAAAAATATTTGCTGGTATTTCGGAAACTCGTTATTTCTTAGAAGCTTGGCAACCCCTCTCAATGAAAGTGCTTTTCCACAGTCTGAGCCTAGGGCTACTTGAAGAGGAAAACAACCATGGAAACAAAACTGAGAACTCCTTTATTTTGTCAAGTTTCAAAGAGCTACTACAAACCATGTTGGATTTAGAGTTAAAATTCGTCTATCTATGTAAAAGTGAACAAAGGAAAACCTAAAATTAAAACTGCTACTGTAAAGGAACACTTCAATTTAGAAGAACAAAATTTGGTGAGCCAAGTGAGATTGGTGTACTTGTCATTACCACCACGTATCATCTAGTTTGGGTGAAAAAATATTTGCTGGTATTTCAGAAACTCGTAATTTTTTGGAAGATTGCCAATCCCTTTCAATGAAAGTGCTTTTCCACAGTCTCTGCATAAGGCTACTAGAAGAGGAAACAAACCTTAGAGACAAAACGGAGAACTCCTTTTTTTTGTCAAGTTTCAAAGAGCTACTACAAACCATGTTGGATTTAGAGTTCCAAATTCATCTATCTATATAGGAGAGAACAGAGTGAAACCTAAATATAAAAACTGCTACTGTAGACGAACGCTGAAACCAAGAACAAAACTTGGTGAGCCAAGAGGGATTTGCGTACTTGTCAATACCACCACGTATCATCAAGATTGGGTGAAAAAATATTTCCTGGTATTTCGGAAACTCGTTATTTCTTAGAAGCTTGGCAATCCCTCTCAATGAAAGTGCTTTTCCACAGTCTGTGCCTAGGGCTACTTGAAGAGGAAACAATCCATAGATACAAAACTGAGAACTCCTTTATTTTGTCAAATTCAAAGAGCTACTACACACCATGTTGGATTTAGTGTTCCAAATTCATCTATCTATATAGGACAGAACAGAGTGAAACCTAAAAATAAAAACTGCTACTGTAAAGGAACGCTTCAACCTAGAAGAACAAATTTGGTGAGCCAAGTGAGATTTGTGTACTTGTCATTACCACCACGTATCATCAAGATTGAATGAAAAAAATATTTGCTGGTATTTCGGAAACTCGTAATTTCTTGGAAGCTTGGCAACCCCTTTCAATGAAAGTGCTTTTCCACAGTCTCTGCTTAGGGATACTTGAAGAAGAAACAAATCATTGAGAAAAAACTGAGAACTCCTTTATTTTGTCAAGTTTCAAAGATCTACTACAAACCATGTTGGATTTAGAGTTCCACATTAATCAACCTATATAGGAGAGAACAGAGGGAAACCTAAAAATATAAACTGCTACTGTAAACGAACGCTTCAAACTACAAGAACAAAATTTGGTGAGTCAAGTTGGATTTGTGTACCGATCATTACCACCAATTATCATCAAGATTGGGTGAAAAAATATTTGCTGGTATTTCGGAAACTCGTTATTTCGTAGAAGCTTGGCAACCCCTCTCATTAAAACTGCTTTTCCACAGTCTGTGCCTAGGGCTACTTAAAGAGGAAACAAACCATAGAGACAAAACTGAGAACTCCTTTATTTTGTCAAGTTTCAAAGAGCTACTACAAACCATGTTGGATTTAGAGTTCCAAATTCATCTATCTATATAGGAGAGAACAGAGGGAAACTAAAATATAAAAACTGCTACTGTAGACGAACGCTTGAACCGAGAAGAACAAAATTTGGTAAGCCAAGTGGGATTTGTGTAATGATCATTACCACCAAGTATCATCAAGATTGGGTCTAAAAATATTTGCTGGTATTTCAGAAACTCGTTATTTCTTAGAAGCTTGGCAACCCCTCTCAATGAAAGTGCTTTTCCACAGTCTCTGCCTAGGGCTACTTGATGATGAAACAAATCATTGAGACAAAACTGAGAACTTCTTTATTTTGTCAAGTTTCAAAGAGCTACTACAAACCATGTTGGATTTAGAGTTCCAAATTCATCTATCTATATAAGAGAGAACAGAGGGAAACCTAAAAATATAAACTGCTACTGTAAACGAACGCTTCAAACTAGAAGAACAAAATTTGGGGAGTCAAGTGTGATTTGTGTACCGATCATTACCACGAAATATCATCAAATTGAGTGAAAAAATATTTGCTGGTATTTCGGAAACTCGATATTTCTTGGAAGCTTGGCAACCCCTTTCAATTCAAATGCTTTATGACAGTCTGTGCCTAGGGCTACTTGAAGAAGAAACAAACCATAGAGACAAAACTGAGAACTTCTTTATTTTGTCAAGTTTCAAAGAGCTACTACAAACCATGTTGTATTTAGCGTTCCAAATTCATCTATATATATAAAAGAGAACAGAGTAAAACCTACATATAAAAACTGCTACTGTAGACGAACGCTTAAACCTAGAAGAACATAATTTGGTGAGCCAAGTGGGATTTGTGTACTGATCATTACCACGACGTATCATCAAGATTAAGTGAAAAATATATGCTGGTATTTTGGAAACTCGTTATTTTTTAGAAGCTTGGCAACCCCTCTCAATGAAAGTGCTTTTCCACAGTCTGTGCCTACGGCTACTTGAAGAAGAAACAAACCATAGGGAAAAAACTGAGAACTCCTTTATTTTGTTAAGTTTCAAAGAGCTACTACAAACAATGTTGGATTTAGAGTTCCAAATTCATCTACTATATACGATAGAACAAAGTGAAACCTAAAAATAAAAACTGCTACTGTAAACGAAGGCTACAACCTAGAAGAACAAATTTGGTGAGCCAAGTGGGATTTGTGTACTGATCATTACCACCAAGTATCATCAAGATTGGGTGAAGAAATATTTGCTTGTTTTTCGGAAACTCGTTATTTCTTGGAAGCTTAGGAACCTTTTTCAATGAAAGTGCTTTTCCACACTCTTTGCCTAGGGCTACTTGAAGAGGAAACAAATCATAGAGACAAAACTGATACCTACTTTATTTTGTCAAGTTTCAAAAAGCTACTACAAACCATGTTGGATTTAGAGGTCCAAATTCTTCTATCTATAAAGAGAGAACAGAGTGAAACCTAAAAATAAAAACTGCTACTGTAAAAGAACGCTTCAACCTAGAAGAACAAAATTTAGTCATGTGGGATTTGTGTGCTTGTCATTACCACCACGTATCATCCAGATTGGGTGAAAAAATATTTGCTGGTATTTCGGAAACTCGTAATTTCTTGGAAGCTTGGCAACCCCTCTCAATGAAAGTGCTTTTCCACAGTCTCTGCTTAGGGCTACTTGAAGATGAAACAAATCATTGAGACAAAACTGAGAACTCCTTTATTTTGTCAAGTTTCAAAGAGCTACTACAAACCATGTTGGATTTAGAGTTCCAAATTCATCTATCTATATAGGAGAGAACTGAGTGAAACCTAAATATAAAAACTGCTACTGTAGACGAACGCTGAAACCTAGAACAAAACTTGGTGAGCCAAGTGGGATTTGTGTACTTATCATTACCACCAAGTATCATCAATATTGGGTGAAAAAATATTTGCTGGTATTTCAGAAACTCATTATTTCTTAGAAGCTTGGCAACCCTCTCAATGAAAATGCTTTTCCACAGTCTTTGCCTAGGGCTACTAGAAGAGGAAACAAACCATAAAGACAAAACTGATAACTCCTTTATGCTGTCAAGTTTCAATGTGCTACTACAAACCATGTTGGATTTAGAGGTCCAAATTCATCTATCTATACAGGAGAGAACAGAGTGAAACCTAAAAATAAAAACTGCTTCTGTAAACGAATGCTTCAACCGAGAAGTACAAAATTTGGTGAGTCATGTGGGATTTGTGTGCTTGTCATTACCACCACGTATCATCCAGATTGGGTGAAAAAATATTTGCTGGTATTTCGGAAACTCGTAATTTCTTGGAAGCTTGGCAACCCCTTTCAAGGAAAGTGCTCTTCCACAGTCTCTGCTTAGGGCTACTTGAAGTGGAAACAAATCATAGAGACAAAACTGGGAACTATATTTTGTCAAGTTCAAAAAGCTACTACAAACCATGTTGGATTTAGAGTTCCAATTTCATTTATCTATATAGGATAGAACACAGGAAACCTAAAAATATAAACTGCTACCGTATACGAACGCTTCAAACTAGAAGAACAAAATTTGGTGAGTCAAGTGGGAAATGTGTACAGATCATTACCACCAAGTATCATCAAGTATGTGTGAAAAATATTTGCTGGTATTTCGGAAACTCGTTATTTCTTGGAAGCTTGGCAACCCCTTTCAATGAAAGTGCTTTTCCACAGTCTGTGCCTTGGGCTACTTGAAGAGGAAAACAAACCATAGAAACAGAATTGAGAAGTACTTTATTTTGTCATTTTTCAAAGAGCTATTTCAAACCATGTTGGATTTAGAGTTAGAAATTCATCTATCTATATAGGAGAGAAGAGAGTAAAACCTACATATAAAAACTGGTACTGTAGACGAACGCTTCAACCTAGAAGAACACAATTTGGTGAGCCAAGTGGGATTTGTGTACTGATCATTACCACCACGTATCATCAAGATTGGGTGAAAAAAAATTTGCTGGTGTTTCGGAAACTCGTTATTTTTAGAAGATTGGCACCCCCTCTCAATGAAAGTGCTTTTCCACAGTCTGTGCCTAGGGCTACTTAACGAGGAAACAAACCATAGAGAAAAAACTGAGAACTACATTATTTTGTCAAGTTTCAAAGAGCTACTTCAAACCATGTTGAATTTAGTGTTGCAAGTTCATCTATCTATATAAGAGAGAACAGAGTGAAACCTACAAATAAAAACTGTGACTGTAGACGAACGCTTCATCCTAGAAGAACGAACTTTGATGAGCAAAGTGGGATATGTGTACTGATCATTACCACCAAATATCATCAAGATTGGGTGAAAAAATATTTGCTGGTGTTTCGGAAACTCGTTATTTCTTAGAAGCTTGGCAACCCCTCTCAATGAAATTTCTTTTCCACAGTCTGTGCCTAGGGTTAATTGAAGAGGAAAGAAACCAGAGAGACAAAACTGTGAACTCCTTTATTTTGTCAAGTTTCAAAGAGCTACTACAAACCATTTTGGATTTAGAGTTCCAAATTAATCAACCTATATAGGAGAGAACAGAGGGAAACCTAAAAATATAAACTGCTACTGTAAACGAACGCTTCAAACTACAAGAACAAAATTCGGTGAGCCAAGTGGGATTTGTGTACTGATCATTACCACCACGTATCCTCAAGATTGGGTGAAAAAATATTTGCTGGTATTTCAGAAACTTGTTATTTCTTAGAAGCTTGGCAACCCCTCTCAATGAAAGTGCTCTTCCACAGTCTGTGCCTAGGGCAACTTGAAGAACACACAAACCATAGGGAAAAAACTGTGAACTCCTTTATTTTGTCAAGTTTCAAAGAGCTACTACAAACCATGTTGGATTTAGAGTTCCAAATTCATCTATCTATATAGGAGAGAACAGAGGGAAACCAAAACATAAAAAATGCTACTGTAGACGAACGCTTGAACCTAGAAGAACAAAATTTGGTGAGCCAAGTGGGATTTGTGTACTGATCATTACCACCAAGTATCATCAAGATTGGGTGAAAAAATATCTACTGGTATTTCGGAAACTCGTTATTTCTTAGAAGCTTGGCAAACCCTCTCAAGGAAAACTGCTTTTCCACAGTCTGTGTCTAGGGCTACTTGAAGAAGAAACAAACTATAGAGAAAAAACTGAGAACTCCTTTATTTTGTCAAGTTTCAAAGAGCTACTACAAACCATGTTGGATTTAGAGTTCCAAATTCATCTATCGATATAGGATAGAACAAAGTGAAAACTAAAAATAAAAACTACTACTGTAAACGAACGCTTCAACCTAGAAGAACAAAACTTGGTGAGCCAAGTGATATTTGTGTACTTGTCATTACCACCACGTATCATCCAGATTGGGTGAAAAAATATTTGCTGGTATTTCGGAAACTCGTATTTTCTTAAAAGCTTGGCAACCCCTTTCAATGAAAGTGCTTTTCCACATTCTCTGCTTAGGGCTACTAGAAGAGGAAACAAATCACAGAGACAAAACTGAGAACTCCTTTATTTCCTGTAGTTTCAAAGAGCTACTACAAACCATGTTGAATTTAGAGTTCCAAATTCATCTATCTATGTATATAGGAGAGAACAGAGGGAAACCTAAAAATATAAACTGCTACTGTAAATGAACGCTTTAAACTACAAGAACAAAATTTGGTGAGTCAAGTGGGATTTGTGTAACGATCATTACCACCAACTATCATCAAGATTATGTGAAAAAATATTTGCTGGTGTTTCGGAAACTCATTATTTCTTGGAAGCATAGCAACATTTTTCAATGAAAGTGCTTTTCACAGTCTGTGCCTAGGGCTAATTGAAAAGGAAACAAACCAAAGAGACAAAACTGAGAACTCCTTATTTTGTCAAGTTTCAAAGAGCTACTACAAACCATGTTGGATTCAGAGTTCCAAATTTATCTATCTATATAGGAGAGAACAGACGCAAACCTAAATATTATAACTGCTACTGTAGACGTACGCTTCAACCTAGAAGAACAAAATTTGGTGAGCCACGTGGGATTTGTGTACTGATCATTACCACCAGGTATCATCAAGATTGGGTGAAAAAATATTTGCTTGTATTTCGGAAACTTGTTATTTCTTAGAATCTTGGCAACTCCTCTCATTAAAACTGCTTTTCCACAGTCTGTGCCTAGGGCTACTTAAAGAGGAATCAAACCATAGAGAGAAAACTGAGAACTCCTTTATTTTGTCAAGTTTCAAAGAGCTACTACAAACCATGTTGGATTTAGAGTTCCAAATTCATCTATCTATATAGGAGAGACAAGAGTGAAACCAAAATATAAAAACTGCTACTGTAGATGAACCTTTGAACCGAGAAGAACAAAATTTGGTAAGCCAAGTGGGATTTGTGTAATGATCATTACCACCAAGTATCATCAAGATTGGGTGAAAAAATATTTGCTGGTCTTTCAGAAACTCGTTATTTCTTAGAAGCTTGGCAACCCCTCTCAATGAAAGTGCTTTTCCACAGTCTCTGGTTAGGGCTACTTGAAGAGAAAACAAATCATAGAGACAAAACTGAGAACTCCTTTATTTTGTCAAGTTTCAAACAGCTAAGACAAACTATGTTGGATTTAGAGTTCCAAATTCATCTATCTATATAGGAGAGAACAGAGGAAAACCTAAATATAAAAACTGCTACTATAGACGAACGCTTGAACCTAAAAAAACAAAATTTGGTGATCCAAGTGGGATTTGTGTACTGATCATTACCACCAAGTATCAACAAGTTTGGATGAAAAACTATTTGCTGGTATTTCGGAAAATCCTTAATTCTTAGAAGTCTGGCAACCCCTCTCAATGAAAGTGCTTTTCCACAGTCTGTGCCTAGGGCTACTTGAAGAGGAAACAAACCATAGACACAAAACTGAGAACTCCTTTATTTTGTCAAGTTTCAAAGAGCTAGTACAAACCATGTTGGATTTAGAGTTCCAAATTCATCTATCTATATAGGAGAGAACAGAGTGAAACCTAAAAATAAAAACTGCTACTGTAAACGAACGCTTCAACCTAGAAGAACAAAATTTGGAGAGACAAGTGGGATTGGTGTACTTGTCATTACCACCACGTATCATCAAGATTGGGTGAAAACATATTTGCTGGTATTTTTGAAACTCGTAATTTCTTGGAAGCTTAGCAACCCCTTTCAATAAAAGTGCTTTTCCACAATCTCTGCTTAGGGCTAATTGAAGAGGAAACAAACCAAGAGGCAAAAGTTAGAACTACTTATTTTTGTCAAGTTTCAAAGACGTACTATAAACCATGTTGGATTTAGAGTTCCAAATACATCTATCTATATAGGAGAGATCAGAGTGAAACATCAATATAAAAACTGCTACTGTAGACGAACGCTGAAACCTAGAACAAAATTTGGTGAGCCAAGTGGGATTTGTGTACTTATCATTACCACCAAATATCATCAAGATTGGGTGAAAAAATATTTGCTGGTATTTCGGAATCTCGTTATTTCTTAGAAGCTTGGCAACCCCTCTCAATGTAAGTGCTTTTCCACAGTCTGTGCTAGGGCTACTTGAAGAGGAAACAAACAATAGAGACAAAACTGAGAACTCCTTTATTTTGTCAAGTTTCAAACAGCTACGACAAACTATGTTGGATTTAGAGTTCCAAATTCATCTATCTATATAGGAGAGAACAGAGGAAAACCTAAATATAAAAACTGCTACTATAGACGAACGCTTGAACCTAAAAAAACAAAATTTGGTGATCCAAGTGGGATTTGTGTACTGATCATTACCACCAAGTATCATCAAGATTGGATGAAAAAATATTTGCTGGTATTTCGGAAACTCGTAATTTCTTGGAAGATTGGCAACCCCTTTCAATGAAAGTGCTTTTCCAAAGTCTCTGCTTAGCGCTACTTGAAGAGGAAACAAATCATAGAGACAAAACTGAGAAGTCCTTTATTTTCTCAAGGTTCAAAGAGCTACTACCAACCATGTTGGATTTAGAGTTCCAAATTCATCTCTCTGTATAGGAGAGAACAAAGTGAAACCTAAAAATAAAAACAGCTACTGTAAACGAACGCTTCAACCTAGAAGAACAAAATTTGGTGAGCCAAGTGGCATTTGTGTACTTGTCATTACCACCACGTATCATCAAGATTGAGTGAAAAAATATT